>NC_066338.1:10183881-10200480 GCF_022539315.1 Serinus canaria
CACAGCCACTGCTCCTGTGGCCACCCCGGTGCTGGGAGAGCCATCTCGTCACTCGCGGGTGTTTTGTTCAGCAGGGCACGAGCCAGGGGTGAGAGGAACTCCCAGCAGCCGCTGGATCCACCCAGCAGCGTCTGTTTGGGTGCAAACCGGGTGTTTGGGGCACGTTGGTGCTGGTGGTGTGTCCCCAGGCTGGGGGGTTGTGGCACAGCCCCAGGACGCAGCTGAGGGACGAGAGGGTGGCAGTTCCCGAATCTGACACCTCTCATGGCCAAGGAGGGAATTTTGGGAAGAGAAATGGAACAAGAGCCAGGGGACATAGCGATGGGATTGCCCCGAGCGCTCTGTGTGCCCCAGCGCTGCCAAGGGGCAATCGCCTTGGAGCCCAGGAAGGGGATTTGCAGCGTTTGCCCCTTTTCCGGCATCCCACAGACGCTGGGGCTGCCCCGAGTGCTCGGAGGCAGCTCCCGCTCCCCAGGGCTGTTCCCTGAGGAGTGAGGAAGAGGAGGAGGCGGGGAAGGGCAGGTGCGGGAGCGGGGCGGGCGCGGGACAAGGCAGCGCGGAGGCAGAGAGACGGGAGGAGAGATTTTATTGAGGCCGGCTCGGGGGCGAGACGCCCGGAGCGCGGCGGGGGGCGGTGAGGGGATGGCCATGGGCGCGGGGCAGCGAGCGCTTGTCCCGCTCGGCTCAGTTCTGGGCGATGACCTGGAAGGGAGGAAGGGCCGGGCTGAGCCGCGCGGAGCCGGGGCCGGCGCAGCGGTGTCCCGAGAGCGCCGGGGCTGAGCCCGGCCCGGCCCGGCCCGGCTCGGCGCGGCCGCCTTACGCTTTTGATCCAGGAGACGTAGGCGGAGACGCGGGTGAACACGGTGGGTTTGCGGGCGACGTTGCAGCCCAGGCTGGACACGAAGCTGGTGACGCCGTGCACCTGGTTCTGCCCGTTGACGGCGCAGTTCAGGGGACCGCCGGAATCGCCCTGCGGAGCGAGGAGCGGCGTGAGCCGGGGCTGCGGGAGGCGCCGGGGGCGGCGGGGCCAGCGCGGGGGCCGCGGGCGCACCTGGCAGCCGGAGCGCACGCCGTCGCCGCCGGCGCACACCATGGTGCTCTTGACGGTGGAGCCCCAGTAGGAGGGGCTGGAGCAGATCTGGTAGTCCACGATGGGCAGGGAGGCCTGGAGCAGGACGCTGGACAGCTGCCCGTTGGCTGCGGGGAGCGGGCGCCGGTCAGCGCCGCCTCGGAGCCGCCGGAACGGCCCGGCCAAAGCAGAGCCCGCGGCCCCCGGCGAGCCCCGAGCGAAGCCCCGTCCGTGACCCCGAGGCTCGGCACGGCCCCGCCGGCGCCGGGCACTTGCGAGCCCCGAGCGAAGCCCCGAGCGGAGCCTCCCGGGGCCGTCACGGGCTCCGGGCGCTGCCGCGGCTGCCGGCGTTGGCCGGTCCCGGGCGGTTTGGGTCGGGGGGAGCCCGTCACTCACTGCGGGTCAGGCCCCAGCCCGTGATGTAGCAGGGGTAGTTGTTGGGCAGGATGGTGCCCTCCTGGGGCAGCGCCGCCAGCTGCACGGCGCTGTTCAGGGTGGCGGAGCTGCTCAGGCGGAACAAGGCGATGTCGTAGCTGCCGGCGGAGGGAGAGGATGTTACAAGGAGCCCCCCAAACCCGGGCCGGGCTCCCCCCAGATCCCCCATCTCCCGCGGGCGTTACCCAGCGGCCACGTTGTTGCTGTTCCAGTAGGGGTGGACGATGATCCTGCTGACGCCGAAGACCTGCTCGGTGCCGTCGTTCCTGTTGAGGTTGTGCTCGCCGGCCACCACCCGGTAGTTCATGTTACTGGCGGCAAGGTGCAAAAGCGCTCCGTCAGCTCCGAGCTCCGGGCACCCCGAGCGTGAGCTACTCCGGGAGGCTCCGAGCGGGAAGAGGACGCTCCCAGAGAAGCCCCGCGGAGGCCCAGCCTGAGGAGCCCCAAAGGCCTCCGTGGGCGGCTGCTCTGGTGCTTGGGGCAGCCGGAACATCTCCTTGGCAGGGTTTTTGGGGCAAAGGCGCTTTGGCGAGGGGAAGGGGGGTCCCCGCCCCGCTCACTTGCTCACGCAGTGGGCGGCAGTCATCACCCAGTTCCTGTGGATGAGGGAGCCCCCGCAGGTGTGGTGCCAGCTGCCCCCGGAGTAATACTGCAGGGAGACCTGGGGAGGGGGCGAGACACGGCCCGGGGCTCAGCGCGGGGTCCCGGCGCGGGGGGAGCCCCGGGCCCGGCCGTGGGACGCCGGCAGGACCCACCTGGGAGGGCCAGGCGTGCGAGCGCGCCTCGTTGCCGCCGACCACCCGCTGCATGCCATCGAGACCCAGCTCTGAGCAGCGCCCTGGGGACAGAGGGACGGCGTGAGTCCCACCGGGGTTGGGTCAAGGGGCCTTTCGGGGGGTGCCGAGGCCGAAGGCTGCGGGCGGGACTCACCGCACAGGGCCAGCGCGGCGAGGAGCACGAGCTGCAGCATCATGGTGGAGCGTTGTCCGCGGCGGGACCGAGGGCCGGCCCCGCGGGCACTTTAACGGGGCCGCGGGAGGCGGCGCGGGAAGGGCAGCAGGTGCCGCGGCCCCGGCGAGCGGCCTTGGCCCCTGTGCCAAAGCACACACGGCGCCCGGGCACCCCAGGGACACCCCGAGCGCCCCTCGGCGCTGCAACCCAGGGAGACGTGCCCTGCGCTGGCACCTCCTGCCCCCGTGTCCCGCAGCGGTGTCACCGCTGGGTCTCGCTCTCAGCCCCAGGAGGCCTTGGCCACAGCTCTGCGTGACCTCGGTTCGTGGGATGGTTTCCAGGGCTTGCATGGAGCCACTCTGGCACTTTGGGGATGGGAACTGAGGCACCAACAGGGCACGACCTTCAGCCCCTCCCCAAGCCCCCGGCACAGCCAGCGCTGGAGCAGGGCCGGGCTCGGCCTCCATGGGGCCTGAGGTTGGTGCAGGAGGAAGCAGCAATGGGGTTTGAAATAAACCCCGGGGTTTTGGCCAAAACTCTGTCAATTTTTCCCCCTTGAACTTCAAATGGAGGTTGTTTCGATGAGGAACATTGGCACATGAGGCACAGGCCTTGGCATTTGGGATCACGGAGGTCATGGGGTCAACCAGGTCAAAAAAAAAAATGATGGAAATAAAAAGCACCTGCTGCCGTTCTACCCTTATCTCCAAGGAAAACATGAAACGTCCCAGGAACACAATTTCCAAGCAATTCCATGCTTGTTCTATCAGCACCAAGGGCACATGGGAAAGGATGGCAGCAACGGCTCCGCCCCACAGAGGAACAGCCCAAGGCAAAGCTGAGCCCCCAGCTGTGGCACAAAGGGCTCTACACTCATTTTGGGGCTAAAAAGGTGGGATTTGTGGATTACTGAGTTTTTTGGGATTGTCCTGTGCAGGGACAAGTGTGTGACACACAACTTGTGTCCTATCCACCTCCCATGCTCCACAGTCCTTATTTCCCTGTGGGTCTCTTCCACTTCAGGATATCCATGATTCCATGAGTCTGGACATCTGGGAGCTGTTGGACAACACTCCTGGATTTTGGGGTCTTGGGGTTGTCCTTTGCTGAACCAACAGGTGGCCTTTAACATCCCTGCAGGTCCCTCCCGCCTCTGGTGATTCCACGATCCAAGAGGTCAGGGACCTTTTGACAGCCTTGAACATCTGGGTTCTGCCTTCAGTGACCTTTTGGAGTTGTCCTGCACAGGGCCAGGAGCCGCCCGGATGATCCTTGTGGGTCCCTCCCAGCTGGATCCTCATGGCCCCCCAGCCCTGTGGCCTGGCTGGGTTCCAGGAGAGCCTTTTGGGGGTTTGGGGGTTCCGGGGTGAGCAGCGGATGCTGCCTGGCCTCGCCTCCAACTTCCTCCAGCAGAACCCTCCAACGGCAGCTGCGGGGCTGCGGGCGGGGCCGCGCCGGGGCCATGGCCGAGGGCAGGAGCGGCAGCGCAGGGCTCTTCGCCAGGCAGGTCCAGAAGCACTTCAGCCGTGCCCAGGAGAAGGTACGGAGGTGCCACCCACCCCCACATCCCACCTTTGACTGGGTTTGTCCTTCTTTCCCCCCTCAGTGCTCCCGAGGTGGCCCAAAGGCACAGCTCAGCACCTTTGGGTGCTCAGAGGGTGGGAATTTGGGGGTTTCTGGGTCAACGTCGTCGTCGCTCCAAGGCTTTGGAGGATGGCATCTCCCAAAGCTCCTCAAGATACTTTGGCTTTCTTAATGCCGGGGGGTTCTCCACCCAAAACGCCTTGTAGGGGTTATGGGGGGCTGTGGGGTGGTGGCACAGGGTCCCTGGGCTGGCTACCACCGAGGGTGCCCAGCAGGACCCAGCATGGCCGGGGGTCCCAGGAAGGTTGGAGAGATCAGCTGGGGCCCACAGGAAGTGAGGGGGAAGGGCTGCGGAAGCGGCAGGAGCAGGGCAATTCTCAGCCGCTTTGGGGCACTTTGGGGGGGCCTCTTTCCTTTCCTCTCCCCCAAAAGTAGCTGTGAGTCCCCTTTTGGGGGTGACACAAAGACCCTTTCAAACCCTCACCCTCCCAGGTTTCCTGGCTGGGGCTCGGTGCTAAGTTTGGCTTTCCCATGGCTCAATCATCCCGGGCCAGGCTCTGTCTGCTTCCTGCACGCTGCAAATCTCCCTCCCAGCCAGTCCTGGCCTCTTCCCAGGGGACCCAACCTCTTCCTGGACATCCCAAATCTCCCTCTGACCCAGCCCCAGCCTCTTCCTGGACACTCCAAAGCTCCCTGCTCCCAGCCCTGGCCCCTTCCTGTGGGGTTCAAGCTGTTTGTGGACACACAAAAAATCCCTCCTGCCTGGCCCAGTTTCTTCCTGAGGAGTTCATCCTCTTCCTGGACACCTTGAATTTCCCCCCATCTGGCTTCAGTCATTTTCCAGAGGGTCACCCTCTTCCTGGGCACCCCAAAACTCCTTCATGCCTGGTCCCAGACTCTTCCCAGGGGAGCTCAGTCTCTTCCCGGACACCCCAAAGCTGCCCCAGCCCAGACTCAGCCTCTTCCCAGCAGGTTCAGCCTGGATGCGCCAATCTCCCCCACCCAGAGCAGCCTCTCAGCTCTCCTTCAGCCTCAGACCCTCCTCATCCTCCTCATGGCATCCCCTGTGCCCCACAGTTGGGGCTCAGGGTGTTTTGGGGTGCACAGGACTGCAGGATTTAGGGTGGGAGGTAGATTGGCACCCGAAAATTCACCATTTTCCTGAAAGAAATAAAAGCACTGAGGGACGCAGTGAGATTTTGCATTTCCACATCAATCCTGCCCCACCGGGCCCTCAGCAGCCCCTCAGGGGGGTTTTGGGGGGGCCCGGGGGCACAGCAGTGGTGAGGGCCTCTTCCCCTCTCTTTCCATCACAGGTTTTGCAAAAATTGGGCAAAACGGTGGAAACCAAAGACGAGCAGTTCGAGCAGAGCGCCTACAACTTCCAGCTGCAGCAGGTGACAGGGGGACACCGGGGACATTGGGGACACCCCCGGCGGTCCCTGTCCCCCTCCAGCCCCGCGGACAGCCCTGATCCCCCCTCGCTGCCGTGTTTTGCAGAGCGAGGGTCACAGACTCTACAAGGAGCTCAAGGGGTTCGTGGGAGCCGTGAGAGGTGCGGGACCGACCCGGGACGGGCCCGGGAGAGCCGGGAGGGGGAGGGACCCGGGGCGGAGCCAGGACAATAACTAAGGAATAGCTGAGGAAATAAACCGTGCTACAATGCATAGATTATTCATTAAAAACCAGTATTCAATCGAAAGAAAGAATAAATAAAAAGAAATATTGAGAATAAACAGATTGTAAGCTGTTAATGGATAATAAAGAGAAAATAGTTAGTAAAATACTATCCGTGGGATAATAGATAATGTATTATAGATGAGATAGATATGTATATCTTACATATATGACAAATGCAATATATATTTTTATATCTCATTGTTTATTAAATGCATATGGGATAATAAAGAGATAAAAATGATAGAGAGATAAAAATTATATATATTAAAAAATTTTCGGATAAATGATAATATTAATGATATAATTTAATAATAAATAATAGTAATACTAATAATACTAATAATGTATTAATTATTCATAATATTAATATTATAATAATACTGTATGTAGGATAATAGATATCATGTATATGGGATATATATTATATATACGATATTAAGTAGAAAAACAGATAATACATACGTTATCTATTGTATATATGCTATATATGGGATAATAGAGAGAATAAATTATTTAAAATAACGCACGTGGGCTAATAAACAACAACGGACAGCAGAGAATAAATAATAATGATAATAAATTAATAAGGAATAAATGATAATGACAATGACAATGAGAGTGACAGTGATAGTGACAATGGTAATGATGACAATGACAATGACAATGATGATGACGATGACGATGACGATGATGATGATGACGATGATGATGACACTGATAACGGTCGTTCCGGGTGTCTGTGCCCGCAGTGATGCACGAGAGCTCCCGCAGAGTGGCCGAGACGCTGCAGGACATTTACAGCCCTGAGTGGGACGGGCACGAGGAACTCCGGGCCATCGCGGAGGTGAGCCCTGGGTGTCCCCAAGGGTCTCTTTGAAGCCGGGGGGGGTTGGAGGGTCCTGGCTGTCACTGTTGTCCCTGTTCCCCCAGAGCAATGACCTCCTGTGGGAGGACTACGAGGCGAAGTTGGTTGACCAAGCCCTGCGGCTCATGGAGAATTACCTGGCTCAGTTCGGGGACTTTAAGGTGCCCCCCTGCGCTGTCGGGCGGGGCTGGGGACACGGGGAGCACCGGGAGGTCCTGGCTCACCTGTCCCCCCCCAGGAGCGGATCGCCAAGCGGGGCCGGAAGCTCGTGGACTACGACAGTGCCCGGCACCACCTGGAGGCTCTGCAGAGCGCCAAGAAAAAGGACGAGGCCAAAATCGCCAAGGTTGGGGCTCCCCGGGACAGCTCCCATGTGGGGACAGTCCCCTCGCCGTGGGGACAAAGCCACGACCCCCCCGTCCCTCCCCGCAGGCCGAGGAGGAGTTCAATAAAGCCCAGGCGGTGTTTGAGGAGCTGAACAGGGACCTGCGGGAGGAGCTGCCCGTCCTGTACGGCAGGTACGCGCTGTCACACGCCCGGCGACACCGCGGGGGCTCGGCCACCTGCAGGGGGCTGGGGGACACTGCAGGGATCTGGGGACACCACGGGGATGGAGGTCGCCGTGGGGGGTCAGGCTGGGGATGTCATGGGGCTGGGGAACGCCGGAAGGGCTTGGGGACATCATGGACCGGGGGGTGGGGGACATCGTGGGGCTGGGGGACACAGCAAGGATAGGGAACATTGTGGGGCTGGGGGACACTGTAGGGCTGGGGGACACGGCAGGAGCAGGGGGACATCGTGGGGCTGGGGGACACTGTGGGCCTGGGGGACACAGCAGGGATGGGGGACCTTGTAGTGCTGAGGGACATGGCAGCGATGGGGGACATTGTGGGGCTGGGGAATGTCGTGGGTCTGGGGGACACAACAGGGGCGGGGGGACATCGTGGGGCTGGGGGACATTGTGGGGCTGGGGGACACGGGCTGGGATGGGTGCCATCAGGTGGGTGACGTCCCCCCACGCAGGGAAGAACTTGCATGGGTCTCTCCTCAAAGTCCCCCCTGGGAACACATCGGAGGTCCTGGGGGACCCGTGACAGTGGGAGGTGACAGCTCCGTGGCATCCATGGGGTGGCCCTGAGGGGACATTCCCCTTCCCTTCCATGTGGAGCCCACGGAGTTGGGGACCCAGTGGGGGGGATGGGTGGGAGGTGACTGAGCACCCCCAGACCCCTCTGTGGGACATCGTGGGGCACCCCCAGACCCCTCTGGTGTCCCCTCTGTGGGACATCGTGGGGCACCCCCAGACCCCTCTGGTGTCCCCTCTGTGGGACATCGTGGGGCACACCCAGATCCCTCCCTGTCCCCTGCAGCCGCCTCGCCTGTTACGTCACCGTTTTCCAGAACATCTCCAACCTCCGTGACGTCTTCTACAAGGAGATGAGCAAGGTGGGGAAGGCACCCCAAAACACCTCCCCTGCCCCCCGGCAACACCATGTGTCCCCAGGTGTCCTCAGGTGTCCCCAGGCGTCCTCAGGTGTCCCCAGGCGTCCCCAGGTGGCTACACTGGTGCTGTTCCCCGCCCCTCCAGAGTCCTTGCTCTTCATTTCATTCATTTCTTCATTCAAAGCAGCCCGAGGGTGTTCGGGGTGTCCCCAGGAGTTGGGGGCCCGGCTGAGCCCCCGGGGCGCACCTGGGGGCCCCCTGAAGTGTTTGTGTCCCCCCTCCCCAGCTCAGCCGGGACCTGTACGAGGTGATGAGCAAACTGGAGAAGCAGCACTCGAGCAAGGTGTTCATCATCAAAGGTGTCCCCAGGTAACACTCGGGGAGATGAGGGCACATGGGGGGTTAAGGGGACAATTGGGCCCCCATCCCCCACAAATGTGATGGAGGATCGGGTCCCACAGTCCTGGGGTGGGTGGGCATCTGCCAAAGATGGGCTGAAGGTGCTTCTTGGTGGGCCTGGGGAATTATCGGGGTCCTGCTGGATGGGGAAGAGTCCCCTGCAAGCTGGGATGGTGACACCCCAAGGATGCTTGGGGACACCCCAAGCTGAACCCCTCTGCCCCCCCCCTCCCAGCAACCGCCGCTCTCTGGTCATCTCGGCTCCCGTGAGCCCCCCGGCCATGTTCCCCTGCCCGGACAAGGCGCCCGTGCTGGACGCGGAGGTGACACCGGGGTCTTCCGGGGGGGGCGGCGCTGCCACCGACAGCGCCACCAACGCGGAGCTGGGGGCTGTTTCCCCCGGGCCCCCCCCGGCTTCGCCCGCCAGCGGGGGCTCCCTGGACACGGCCTCGGTGTCCAGCGAGGAGAGCGCGGAGCCGGGCCCCGGGCGCGACAGCGAGCCCCCGGAGCAGGCGACATCGGTGACAGGGTCGGTGTCCAGCGAGGAGAGCGCGGAGCCGGGCCCCGGGCGCGACAGCGAGCCCCCGGAGCAGGCGACATCGGTGACAGGGTCGGTGTCCAGCGAGGAGCCCCCGGAGCCCATCTCCAAGCCCGACTCTCTGTCCCCTGGTCAGGAGCCATCGGCGACAGCCGCGGAGCCGGGGGGTGACAGCGGGGCGCGGGGGGGGGCCGAGGGCATCGCCACTTCCCTGGCGTCACTGATTTTATCCGAGGCCATCGCCCAGGCCGCTGGCACCTTGTCACCAGCGCCGGGGAAAGCCGCGGACACGGCAGGGGACAGCCCGGCCACCAGCGCGGAGGGTCGGGCACGGCCCGCGGTGTCGCCGTCCCCCACGGCAGCTGTCCCCTGCGGTGCCCTCGGTCCCGCGGCGGCGGCACCGGCGTGTCCCCGGGAGCCGTGCCAGCTCGGCGGTGAGCGGGGACAGCGCGGCGACACCGGGGACAGCGCGGAGTCGGCGGATGCCGAGGCAGAGGTGCGCGAAAATCAGGCGGGAAAGTTCTGAGGGAGGCCGGGGTGGGAGCGAGGAACGCACCCAAGGGGATTCCTGGCTGGGGACACCCGGGCGGGATGTGGGAACATGGGGCCGGCCCGGGGGACAAAGCCAGCCCGTGGGACACCCTCTGCCGCAGGTGGGGCCGGACCTGCCCCTCCCCGCGGAGCCGGGCCCCGGGAGCGGCCGGTGCCCCCCTGGACCCCCAACCCAGGCGGGTGCAACGGGCGGGGGATCGATCCTTTTGGGTGGGATTCAGCGGAACCACGAGGTGCCGGTGCCACCCCCGTGTCTCTCCCAGGGCTGTTCCGGGACACCGGAGCAGGACACGAGCAGGGACCCCTCAGGTGCTGCAGACCGCCCCCAGGATCCCCCCGAGTTCCTCAGCGCCCTGTGATCCCACGGGAAATGTGGCATCTTCCCCAAATTCATTCCCCAGAAAGTATTTCCCAGCCCCCATCCCGTCCCAAATAAAGATGGAAAAGGTGGAAAAATCTCAAATCTCCATCTGGGATTGTGGAGGGTCCGGGGGAAGCCCACCGGCGGATTTGGGGTGGCTGAGGAGCGTAGGGGGAGAAGGTTGGGGGTCGTCACTCTCTCCCCCACTCCAACACCCGTGACTCAGGGAAAAGGCGTCGAGCCTGTTCCAGCAGCTCCCGGAAAATGCGCTGTCGTGCCAAAAAACCACAAAACACCCCAATTTTCCCCTCTCCCGATCCAGAATTCCCCCATTCTCCGGGATGATGGGTTTGCCCCGCAGCCAGCGAGGGGTTAAACAGGGGAGGGATCCTGGGGGTTGATCCTTATTCCAGCCGAACTGGAAAGGTGAGGTAGGAAAAGGCAACGCCTTCACCTGGAGCCGCACATGGTGCCGGCAGGTAAGAGCTGCAGGAGTGGGACCTGGATCCCGGGATGTCCCCCCCGAAATTCCCGACCCCTGGGGGCTTCAGGGGGTGGCTACGCAAAATTCCAGGCACAGGGATCGGGACACGGAGGCACCGCAGCCCTGCAATGAGTGTGTGCAGCCGGGCCGGGGTGAAGCTGGAATGTCGGGGCTCGGCCGGGCTTTTTCCAGCTGGATTTGGGGTGGGAGGGAAGGAAAAGGCTGGATCCTGCCACAGGGAGAGGCTGAAAGCAGGAAATCCGGCAGGAAAGCTGAGGGGGAAACAGCGGGAGCAAAGTGCTGGTCCCAGGGGATCATCCCAAGGTGAGGGAGAAGGAACGAGGGCGAGCAGCAAATCCCGCCCTCCACCCGCTGGGGAGGGGACGGGGGGGCAGTAAAGGGCTGCGGAGCACCCCGAAAGAAGCCTGGGGGGATGGTTTGGTGATCCCATCCTCCATCCGCCGGGAATGGGAATGGAGGGGCTGTGAAGGCGCTGCCAAGCTCCCCTAAAAAATCTGTAGGGACGGTTTTCTCCTCCCGTCCTCCAGGCACCGGGAACGGGCACGGGAGTGGGGATGGGAATGGGAACTGGGGGGCTGCATCCCCGGTGCTCCTGGAAGGAGTTTTTGGGATCAGAGCAGCCGAGCGGGGAAGGGTTTCCCTCGGGAACGGCTCTGGAGCCGCTCGGCCGGAGCGCAGGAATGAGGAAGATGAGGGTTTTTCCCAACCCTGCTTTAAAACCACACGGAAATCCATCGGGATGGGAATGATTCACTGCCGCTGCCAGTCCCCCCCTTCCGGGCTGGATCCCGGCCTGGCACTGCCAGAAATGCCGAGGGCTTTGGGAAGCCCTGGAGCCTTCGCGCAGGGCTCGGGGAGTTCCTTCCCACCATCCCCGGGAGGGAGCAGGAGCTCAGCTTCCACCACCACGCGTGGTTGGATGGAAATGAAACCCTTCCCTCAGACTGAACTCGGGTTAAACCTTTGGTGAGTCCCAGCATTCCATCCCCAGGTGCTGTGGGTCCCGGGATGGCGCTTTTGGGGTGCTGGGGCCCAGAACCGCTTTGTGCTCCTCACTGGCAATGCCAAGCTCTTCCCAAGAAACCTTTCCTAAAGCTCAGCCCAGCTCCCGTTCCACCCAGTGGCGCCTTTTCCTCTTCTTCTCTTAAACCCCAGTTTCTTTGGGGGAATTTAATCCCAGTTTCTCTCTGAAGCCGCCCGGGAGCTGCAGCTGCTCCGTGGGAAGGTCGTGGTTGGCTTTGGGAAAGGCCTGGAGAGCTCTGCTGGGGGAGCTTGACAGCAAAGCTGGGTTTGATGAGGGGATGGGTTACAGCAAAACTGGATTTAAAGCTAAACAGAATTGAAAACAAAACTGTTTAAAGCAAAATTTGATGTAATTCAAAACTGGGTTTAAAGCAAAACCGAGTTTAAAACAAAACTGGGATAAAAGCAACTCTGGATGTAATGCAAATCTGTGTTTAAAGCAAAGTCATGTCTAAAGCAAACTCAGTTTAAAGGAAAGCTGGTTTTAAGGTAAAATCAGGTTTAATTCAAAGCTGGGTTTAATGAAAAGCTGGATTTAAAGTGAAGTTGGGTTTAAAGCAAAACTAAATTAAAAGAAAAGCTGGGTTTAACATAGAACTGGACTAAAGTAAAATGAGGCTTAAGGCAAAATTGTGCTGGAAATAAAATCAGGTTAAATGCAAAGCTGGGTTTAAAGCAAAGCTGCATTTAAGGCAAAATCAGGTTTAAAACAAAGCTGGGATTGATGCAGAGTTTGGTTTCAAGCAAAACTGGGTTTAAAGCAAAACAAAGTTTAAAGTGAAACAAGCTTGAAACAAAGCAAGGTTTAATGCAGGACTAGTTTTAAAGCAGAACTGGTCTTACAGCAAAACCAGGTTTCAAGCCAAGCTGGGTTTAAAGCAGAGCTGATTTTAAGTAAAACTCAGTTTAAGGAGGGGGTGGCTGCTGCCAGCCCGAGCCTGGCTTTGCCTGCTCGGGTCCCGCCCCTCCCTGTGCCCTGCGGGAGGGGAACGGTCACTGCCCGAGCTCCCGGCGCCCCCAGCCCCAATTCCCGGCTCCCTCTAACCAAATTCCTGCCTCCCCCAGCCCCAATTCCCGGGGCGCCCCCAGCGACACCGCCGTGATCGCAGGTGAGGCCGCGGCTCCCGCTCCCCCCGGGGTGCTGCCGGCGCTCCCGCCTCCCCCCGCCCCAGTTCCCGGGGCTCCCCCAGCCCCATTCCCGGGGCTCCCCCAGCCCCAGTTCCCACCTCCCCCAGACCCAGTTCCCGGCGCTCCCCCAGCCCAAATTCCCACCTCTCCCAGCCCCAGTTCCCACCAACCCCAGCCCCAGTTCCCAGGGCTCCCCGAACCCCAGTTCCCGGGGCTCCCCCCGCCCCAGTTCCCAGGGCTCCCCCAGCCCCAATTCCCTCCTCCCGCAGCCCCAGTTCCCGGGGCTCCCCCAGCCCCAATTCCCTCCTCCCGCAGTCCCAGTTCCCGGGGCTCCCCCAGCCCCAATTCCCTCCTCCCGCAGTCCCAGTTCCCGGGGCTCCCCCAGCCCCAGTTCCCGCTCCCGGCCCGGCCGTGGCCCCGCCCCGCTCCCGCCGCTCGATTTCCTCTTTTTTTTTAAAAAACCCCAAACAAATGGGATTTGATTCGCTCCGACCGCGCTGAGTCACGGAATCCCCGCGCCCCGGAGCCGCCCGGCCCCGCGCCCCGGAGCCACCGCCGGGACACTTTGGGGGCCCCGGGGGTCCCCATCGGTCACAGCCAAGGTGGGTCGGGCAATTCCGCGTCCCGGCTGCGCCACCGAGCTCTAGCCCCGCATTTGGGGCATTTTCAAGGACTTTCGGGCACTTTGAAGCTCTCAGAATCTGGGAGTGAATCCAGTCAGGGGCTGGTTCTTCCCTGCCCCGGCTGCGACCCCAGCCCCAGTAATTCCAGTGCGTTACTGGTGCTGCACCACCCCCCTCGCGCGGAGCCTTTCGGGCGGTTTGGGGGAAATCTCTATTTTTATCCCTATTTTTGGCAGCTCCGAAGGAACGCTGAGCCTCACCTGGAAGGAGGGATCCCAGCCCCACCTGAGCCCAGGGGATGGGGCGTTGAGTGGGAATTCACCGCTTTTATCGCTATTTTTGGCAGCTCTGAAGGACCCCAAACCTTCCCCCGGAAGGCGCCGATGCGATGGAGGGAGATCAGCCCCACCTGAGCTCAGGTGAGCACCTGGAGCCGCTTCTCCGGCCACTTCCCACCTTCTCCACTTGGCTCAGGCCCTCCCTGACCTCCCTCTCTCCCTGTCCCGAGGAAGACCCGACCACCCCGTACCTGAGGAAGGCTCCCACCCCTCCCGGCCATGAGGACGCCGACACCGCCGTGATCGCAGGTGAGGCCGCGGCTCCGCTTCCCCGGGGGCGCTGCCGGCTGAGCCCTGCGCTCTAAATTAATTAACCAAATTGATCGATAAGGAGAATTTATTCCATAATTCAAGTACAGCTGTAAAAAGGCCACAAGCGAAGCTCAGACCAGCGCTGAGCCAGGCTGACAGCGCCGGCTGAGACGGGGGGGCACTCGGGCCCCTCTCCTCTGGCCATCCCCAAGACACAGCTCTCACAAAGGCTTTTCACACATTTCCAAGCTCCCAGGGTTGTCGGGGAGGGTTTCTTGCTTTCTTATTGCTGATCTCATCCTTTTAGCACCTTCACGGAGTTTTTCCTTTCTTGCTGCCGCTCTTGCTGAGAGTTTCCCAAAACTGGGAAATAATTCACCTTGTTAGAGGAAAATCTGCAATGTACATTCCAGGAGACACAGATTTATCCTATGGATGGTGCACGTCGAATGCACATTGCTGGGCTGTGGTCAGATGAACAATGCTGTGGAATTAACATTTCATTCAGGCCCGGATTTTGGTGCATATCGCTGTAATCTCATCAGAGGGAATTTCCTGGACCCTCCTTTGGTGTGCCCGGATTTTCACCTGGGGAGATTACTGTAGCCTCAGCACAAATTTATACATATCATCTATTACAGGCTACAGTAATCTCCCCGGGTGAAAATCCTGGCACACCAAAGGAGGGTCCAGGAAATTCCCTCTGTTAGGAAAATTCATCCACAAACACCAGAGGTTTGTGTCCAAAGAGGAGAACAGAGAGTCTTTTTTTTGGCTTTATTAAAAACATTAAAAAGATAGTCCAATCAAGGCAAGGGCATGGGCATTCCCCTGGGTCCTCTCAGATTTTGTGGAAGACGCAGCCCCTTTTTATCCCATTTTCCCCCGACACATTTCCCATTCTTCTCTTCCCCGTTTCCTGAGGCTTGGGAGGAAATAAAAATCAGAGTTCCCAGCCCCTGATACCAGAGATTCCTCTATGTACAATCCTCTCCTCGCTCCTTTCAATTTTAAATTCTAATAGAATTTAGGGTTTTTCCCTTGGGGTGAGGTACTTGGGAGGTTCAACTCCCCAGATGCTCCTGATACCAGAGATTCCCCCTACTAAGGTACCACCTCCCTTTAAAGATTTTAATAAATGCGTCTGGGAATTAGGGATTTTTTCTTGCCCATTGTTCTTCCATCTCCGCATGCCTATATAATTTATCACAACCTAAAGTTGTTGTTGTACAAGCCAATATCTTTTCCCATTTATCAATCAGTGGAATCCTTCCCATTGTTTCTTCTTTCGCTCCAGTGCTGGTTTATCATGCTAGCACCCAAGCTGGTGTTGGAAAGACAATCTGCTGTTCCTCTCACCTCTGATGAAGATTTACGCGATATGCCACATCCGGGCCGGAATGAAATGTTAATTCCACAGCATTGTTTCATCTGACCACAGCCAGCAATGTGCTTCGACGTGCACATCCATAGGATAAATCTGAATATTGACAATAAAAAAGACCTGAATGTACCTTGCAGACTTTTCCGCTAACATGGTGATTATGTCCCAGTTTTGGGACTCTCAGCCAGAAGCGGCGAGCAAAAGAAGGAAAAACTCCGTGAGGTGCTAAAAGGATGAGTCAGCAATACAAGGCAGAGAACCCGCCCGACAACCTGGGGAAGCTGGGAGCATGTGTGAAAAGCCTTTGTGAGAGCTGTGTCTTGGGGATGGCCAGAGGAGAGGGGCCCGAGTGCCCCCCCGTCTCAGCCGGCGCTGTCAGCCTGGCTCAGCGCTGGTCTGAGCTTCGCTTGTGGCCTTTTTACAGCTGTACTTGAATTATGGAATAAATTCTCCTTATCAATCAAATTGGCTAATATATTGGAATAATTACCAATATAGCTGGGCAGGATGTGCCTGAGCTTGTCTGGCCCTTGGTGCTGATCCACAGCAGCAACCGTGGTGTTTCACCCCACAGACACTTTTGGCCATGGCTGTGTGGTGTTTCACCCCAGGGACACTTTTGGCCATGGCTGTGTGGTGTTTCACCCCAGGGACACTTTTGGCCATGGCTGGGTGGTGTTTCACCCCACAGACACTTTTGGCCATGGCTGGGTGGTGTTTCACCCCAGGGACACTTTTGGCCATGGCTGGGTGGTGTTTCACCCCAGGGACACTTTTGGCCATGGCTGGGTGGTGTTTCACCCCAGAGACACTTTTGGCCATGGCTGGGTGGTGTTTCACCCCAGGGACACTTTTGGCTGGCTGGATGCTGCAGCTGGGCTCAGGGAGTCAAGTCCAGGCGGGCAGGAGCTCTGGTGGTGCTGGGATGTATTTTCCTCCTGTGGAGGGGCTGCTCCTCAGGTTTCCCTCTGCTGGAGAAGCTTTAGGGCGATGGTGAAGGAAAGGAGTCGGTTCTGATGGAGGGTTTGGATCCAGAGCTTTGTTCTCTGAACCCAGCCCCAGCTCCAGCAGAACTCCTGACCCCGTGGGTGCTGCTCCTTTTAACCCCAGGGAGAGGGGCAGGGAAGGGGCAGGGAGCCACCAGGCAGGTACAGGAGGGAGGTCTCAAGGGACAAAGGACACCTGGATGTCCCAGTGCCCCCCGGGGGTGGAGGGCATCCTTGGAATCTGCCAATCACTCTGGAATTGCAGGACTGACAGTGCTGGGAGGGGAAAGGAGAGGTGGCTGACACACCTGGGAGGGAATTATCAGGGGAGGGATCTGAGGTAAACTCTGAAATCACAACACAACAATTGATAACACGGGCTCAGCAGGAGTTTATAGAAATCACCTGTCCCGTCCCACCTGTGCTTGCCCCGCAGTGGTGATCACGCTGGTGTTCCTCACCCTGCTGACCGTGCTGGTGGTG
>NC_066338.1:10200980-10252189 GCF_022539315.1 Serinus canaria
ACCAGAGCCCAGAGACCCCAAAACCAGAGCCCAGAGACCCCAAAACCTGCAGAGCCAGAGCCCAGACACCCCAAAACCCGGAGCCCAGAGACCCCAATAGCAGAGAGCTGGAGAACAGACAACCCAAAACCCAGAGAGCCAGAGCACAGACACCCCAAATCCTGCAGAGCCGGAGCCCAGACACCCCAAAACTTGGAGAACCACAGACCCCAAAACCAGAGAGCCACAGCCCAGACACCCCAAAACCCGGAGAGCCGGAGCCCAGAGTTCCTGAGAGCTGCAGCCAGGACAGCAGAGAGCTGGAGCCCTGAACCCTGGGATCCCCAGAACCCCAGGAACCCCAAAACCCCGGGAGCCCCCAGGCCAGCGCGGGGGGCAGGAGCCACGCCCAGCCCCGTGTGCAGAGGGAGGGTCCCTCACCCCAGAGCGAGCAGTGGGTGAGTACCTGAACCCCCAGATTCCATGGGATTCCCTTCCTTTCCCCTCCCATTCCCCTTCTTCCCTTCCCTGTCTGTCAGGAGTGGGGGCAGGGGAGAGGGTGGGGGATGGTCCCACCTGGGACAGGGAGGGGCAGAAGCTTTCCCACCTCTTCCCACCTCCTTTTCCCACCTCCTTTTCCCACCTTTTCCCACCTCCTTTTCCCACCTTTTCCAGCCTCGGGTGCAGGAAGAAGCTGCCACAGGACTTTGGGGTGTCACTCAGGGTTCCCCCAGATCCCTGGCAGCTCTCTGGGGCAGGTGAACCCACCTGGGGGATGAATCCAGAGCCCTCCCCCCGCCGTGACTCCTGTCACCTGCTGAAGGAAGTGTCCCCAACAGTTTGGGTCCCCTCAGGGACCCCCAGGGGCTTGGGAGGGCAGCCAGGTGTCACCTGGAGATCTGGGGACCCTCTGTGGGCTCCAGCGAGGTGCTTTCACCCGGCCCATCCCCAGGTTTTAAGGTTTCAAAGGGGCTGAGAGGGACCCCAAAACCCCAAATCCCCCTGGGGACCCCCAGGCCTGTTGGTGACAGCCCCTCATTGTCCCCTCGTGCAGCATGTGGCAGGTGTGACCCTCCCACCTGTGCCAGGTCACCATGGAGCCGTGCCCGGGGCAGCCCCAGGAGGCCCTGCTGACGGTCAACGAGCAGGTACGGCCCCCCAAAACCGGGCTGGGACCCCAAAACCGGGCTGGGCTGGGAGCACACCCCCTGTGTGCCCTGGGATGGGCTGGAACACCTGCAGGAGATCTGGGGGGCTCACCTGGGCCCCACCTGTGGGGCTGGACGGGACACCCTGCAGGTGTGGGGCACTGTTTTGGGGTGCTGTTAGTTTGGGGTGCTGTGGGTGGGGGGATGATGCAGGTGGGTGGTCCCTGCGGTGTCTTGGGGTGCTGCAGGTTTTGGGGTGCCAGCTCGATGGGTTCATACAGGCTCAGGTGAAACAGCCAGGTTTAATTAATCATTAATTAATCCCCAGTTTAATAACGGACAGTAGGAGACAAGGACCACAGGGCAGAGGTTCTGTGAAAAGCACAGTCAGTGTCCTGTGAAAATGTAAAAGTTTTATAAAGGATGATGGGAGACCAGGACCACAGAGCAAAGGTGGGGTGAAAACATGGTCACTGTCCTGTGAAAATGTAAAAGTTTGATAAAGGACAATGGGAGACCAGGACCACAGAGCAAAGGTGTGAAAAATACATTCACTCTTGTGTGAAAATTTAAAAGTTTAATAAAGGATGATGGGAGACAAGGACCACAGGGCAGAGGTTCTGTGAAAAGCACACTCACTCTTGTGTGAAAATGTAAAAAGTTTAATAAAGGACAACAGGAGACAAGGAGAACAGAGCAAAGGTGGGGTGAAAACACGGTCACTCTCATGTGAAAATGTAAAAGTTTTATAAAGGACAATGGGAGACCAGGACCACAGAGCAAAGGTGTGAAAAGCACACTCACTCTTGTGTGAAAATGTAAAAAGTTTAATACAGGACAGCAGGAGACAAGGACCCCAGAGCAGAGGGGATTGTGGCGTCAGCCAAGCCCACTCCGTTATCTTCAGGGACACCCTTCCATACCTTTTCCCTGACGTCATCTCTTTGCATAGTCCTATACAGATGCATATGCATAGATTAGTTTGCATATTCAATGACCTGTTTTGCATAGCCCCTCCTTGGTCTGCCCTTTGGAAGCAGGCTGTTTCTTGGCTTGGTTTTGGCTCCTTCTCTTTAACACCTCCGTTTTTGGGCCCTGGCCCTCACTGCCTTCAGAGGGGGAGTGCTGTGAAAAACGGCAACCATGTGGTTTTAAAATTTTAAACGGTTTAATGATAATAAAATGGTTATAAAAGTAGCTAAATACAGGTTATAAAAATGGGTATAAAAATATAATTAGAGTAGTAATAAATTGGACAATTAGGATTAGGAAAATACAAGACAATAGAAACAAAGAGTTACCGACAGTCCGGGAACCTTTTCTGGGCGAAAAGAAGCCCGAAAAAGGCCCCACGTGAACAGAGGATTAACCCTTAAAGCACCAGCCTGTTGCACATTCATACACCTCATCCATGGTGCATCAATTCCATTCAAAGCCAGGATTCTGTCTGGGCAGGGTCAGCTCCTGCCTCTGAACCCTGACGGCTCTGCAGGGCTCAGCGAGGCAGGAGAAGTTCGTTTGTTCTGAGCAGGGAGCAATAAATTCTCTTTCTCTGAACCATTCAGGTGTCCTGTGGCTGCTGGCTCAGTGCAAGAACCTTACTCCTGTCTTTAAAAAATATCCCACATACATAGTTCCTATTTTAATTACAAAAGTTACCTTTTAACTACAAAACTGCATTTACCATCCTATTAAAATGTTAATGCAGCACCACTAATCAGTACAACAGAATGCACACAGTAAATTTCTGCACAGAGCTCTTTTCAGAGTGCTGACCTGCACAGGTGGGCTCGTTGTGTGTCCTCATGTGGACAGGTGTGCTCATCCTGTGTCCTTTGGGTGTTACCCCACCCCAGCAGGCACTTTAACACAAGCACGCTGATATCAGCTGTTGCACTACTGTGTCTAAGCTTAGTTAATAGCAGAAACACAAATTATATCTTTATAACATCGTTATTTCAGCATCCCACCCGCACAATCCATTTAATATTTGCAAAAAGCCAATATTATAGTATGTATCTATATCAGCTATTGCACTGACCTTAATTTACACATACAAACTATATCTTTATAACAAAGGTACTTTAACACATATAAAACCATTTAATATTTGCAAAAAGCCAATATTATAGTATGCCTCTATATCAGCTATTGCACTGAGCTTAATGAACAAAAACAAACTATATCTTTATACCAAAGTTACTTTAACACATATAAATCCATTTAATATTTGCAAAAAGCCAATATTATAATGTGTATCTATATCAACTATTTGACTCAGCTTAATTAACACCAGAAACAGAAACTATATCTTTATAGAAAAGGTACTTTAACACCACAAATAAAATCCACTTTAATATTTGGAAAAAGCCAATATTATAGTATGCATCTATATCAGCTATTGCACTGAGCTTAATTAACACATACAAACTATATCTTTGTAACAAAGTTACTTTAACACATGTAAATCCATTTATTATTTGGAAAAAAGACAATATTATGATATGTATCTGTATCAGCTATTTCACTGAGTTAATTAGCAACAGAAATACAAACTATATTACAGCAAAGGTACTTTAACACCACACATATAAAATCCATTTTCATATTTGCAAAAAGCCAATATTATAGTATGTATCTATATGAGCTATTGCACTGAACTTAATTGACACACGAACTATATCTTTATACCAAAGTTACTTTAACACATATAAATCCATTTAATATTTGCAAAAAACCAATATTATAGTATGTATCTATATCAGCTATTGCACTGAGCTTAATTAACAGAAATACAAATTATATCTTTATAACAAAGTTACTTTAACACTTATAAAAATCCATTTAATATTTTCCAAAATCCCAATATTATAATATGTATCTATATCAGCTATTTCACGAGTTTAATTAACACCAGAAACACAAACTATATATTTATAGCCATGTTACTTTAACACCACATACATAAAATCAATTTTTATATTTGCAAAAAGCCAATATTATAGTATGTATCTATATCAGTTGTTGCACTGAGCTTAATTAGCAAGAGAAATACAAACTGTCTTTATTGCAAAGGTAATTTAACAGAGACTCCAAAACCTGCACAGCCACATATTTTAAAATCCACTTTAATATTTGCACAAAGCCAATATTATAATGTGCATCTCTATCAGCTATTTCATGAGCTTAATGAACACCAGCAACACAAACTATATCTTTATAGCAAAGGTACTGTAACACATATAAAATACATTCAAATATTTGCCAAAAGCCAATATTATAATGTGTATCTATATCACCTATTGCGCTGAGCTTAATTAACAAACACAAACTATATCTTTATAACAAAGTTACTTTAACACAGATAAAGCCATTTAATATTTGCACAAAGCCAATATTATAGGATGCATCTATATCAGCTATTGCACTGAGCTTAATGAACAAACTATATCTTTATTGCAAAGGTACTTTAACACACATAACCCATTTAATATTTGCAAAAAGCCAATATTCCAATATTATAGTATGTATCTATATCAGCTATTGCACTGAGCTTAATGAACAAACACAAACTATATCTTTATAACAAAGGTACTTTAACACATATAAATCCATTTCATATTTGCAAAAAGCCAATATTATAGTATGTATCTATATCAGCTATCGCACTGAGCTTAATGAACAAACACAACTATATCTTTATACCAAAGTTACTTTAACACATATAAATCCATTTAATATTTGCAAAAAACCAATATTATAATGTGTATCTATATCAACTATTTGACTCAGCTTAATTAACACCAGAAACAGAAACTATATCTTCATAGCAAGGTACTTTTACACATATAAAATACATCCAAAATTTGCCAAAAGCCAATATTATAATGTGTATCTATATCAGCTATTTGACTCAGCTTAATTAACAAATACAAACAATATCTTTATAACAATTACTTTAACACATATAAACCCATTTAATATTTGCACAATGCCAATATTATAATATGTATCTCTATGGGCTATTGCACTGAGCTTAATGAACAAACGAAAACTATATCTTTATAGCAAAGGTACTTTAACACATATAAAACCATTTAATATTTGCACAAAGCCAGTATTATAATGTGTATCTGTATCAGCTATTTGACTCAGCTTAATGAACACCAGCAACACGAACTATATCTTTATAACAGTTACTTTAACACATAAAAGACATTTAATATTTGCAAAAAGCCAATATTATAGTATGTATCTGTATCAGCTATTGCACTGAGCTTAATGAACACCAGAACTACAAACTATGTATTTACAGCAGTTACTTTAACAGAGACTCCAAAACCTGCACAGCCACACAAAAAATCCATTTAATATTTGCCAAAAGCCAAAATTATAATGTGTGTCTATGTCAGCTGTTGCACTGAGTGTAACAAATGCAAACTATATCTTTTAACATGTATACAATCCATTTTAATATTTGCAAAAAGCCAATATTATTATGTGTATCTCTATCAGCTATTTCATGAGCTTAATGGACACCAGAAATACAAACTATATCTTTATAGCAAAGGTACTTTAACACCACACATATAAAATCCACTTTAATATTTGCAAAAAACAATATTATAGTATGCTTCTATATCAGCTATTGCACTGAGCTTAACAAATACAAACTATATCTTCATAACAAAGTTACTTTAACAAGTACACAATTCATTTATTATTTGCAAAAAGCCATTATAGTGTATATCTGTATCAGGTTTTGCACTGAGCTTAATTAACAAACACAAACTATATCTTTATAACAAAGGTACTTTAACACGCATAAACCTATTTAATATTTGCAAAATGCCAATATTATAGTATGTATCTATATCAGCTATTGCACTGAGTGTAACAAATACAAACTATATCTTTATAACTGTTACTTTACACATATAAATCCATTTAATATTTGCACAAAGCCAGTATTATAGTATGCATCTATATCAGCTATTTGACTCAGCTTAATGAACTCCAGCAACACAAACTGTATCTTTATAACTAAGGTACTTTAACACATATCAAATACATTGAAATATTTGCAAAAAGCCAATATTATAATGTGTATCTATATCAGCTATTGCACTGAGCTTAATTAACCAATACAAATTATATCTTTATAACAAAGTTACTTTAACACATATAAACCCATTTAATATTTGCACAAAGCCAAAATGTGTATCTCTATGGGCTATTGCACTGAGCTTAATGAACACCAGAAACAGAAACTATATCTTTATAGCAAATGCACTTTAACACACATAAACCATTTAACATTTGCACAAAGCCAATATTCTAATGTGTATCTGTAACACTGGGTGGGGCTGATTTTCCCCGGGGAGAGGAGGAGGAGGGAGAGGAGGGCGGGAGGAGGGCGGGAGATGCCCCAGAGCTGCAGGAGCCTCTGAAAGCACCAACCAGGGAGCAATGGCAATTCCATTCCCTCTCACCCTGAGGCACAAAGACAGGAAAACTGAGAGCCTGGGGTCCATCCTTGGAACATTAATCATTTAGGGCTTTTCCCCACTGTTTCTCTCGTCTTTCAAGATCCAATTTCATTTATCAGCAAGCCTAAAATTTATTTGTAAAAGCAAATCTCCTTTTCCATCCAGTCAGTGGAACCCTTTTTAATCTGAAACTCCTTCAGCTTGCTCTGCTCCTACTCACCCCACCACACACTTCCAAAACTTTTCACCATTTCTACATTTTAGCCAACAAAGAAATTCGTGCCCATTGGCTATAAATTACAGAATTGTCATTAATTAGCAGTCCATCCTCTCTTGGTTATTGATTTCTCTTCTCCTGCAGGTTCATTCCCATTTTCAGTCTCTTTATTGCTTTTTCCCAGCCAGGGAGAGTCCCAGTACAGTCCAGGACTGCCTGCGTCTCTTCTTTATCTCTGGGCTCTGCAGAATGTCCTTGTGCTCCATAAATCCTGCATTCCTCAGGTCCAATTCCAGCAAAAACATCTCCCTGTCCCAGGCTTTGTTTCTTGAAAAGCATCGAGGTTTTTCAGCACAGCTCCAGGGCTCAGCCTCTTCCCCAAATTGCTCTCCCAAAACAGAATTTGGTGACAAACCCTGCTAAGGGCTGGCTGCACTGCTGGTGACTCATGGGAAAGTTAATTAAAACAATTAATTAGCGCAGTTAATAGGAAAATATTATCGTTTCCATTGCAAGTTTGTGAGTGGCTCAGGAAGGGTTGGGTGTGTCAGGAAAATTCATCCACAAACACCAGAGGTTTGTGCCTAAAGAGGAGCCAGAGGAGTCCTATTTTTGGCTTTATTCCAACCAAGGCAGAGGCCATGGGGCATCCCCTGGGGTCTCTCAGATTTTTGGAGGACGCAGCCTCCTTTTTATCCCAATTTCCAGCCACATTTCCCTTCTCTCTTTCCCCATTTCTGAGGTGCTTGGGAGGTTCAGACTTCCCAGATCTCCTGGTACCAAAGATTCCTCTCTAATGTACAAACCTCCCTTTTCATTTTTAATTCTTATGGAATTTAGGGGTTTTCCCCCATTTCTGAGGTTCTTGAGAGGTTCAGACTCCCCAGATCTCCTGATACCAGAGATTCCCCTCTAATATACAACCCTCCCTTTAAAATTTTAATTCTTACGGAATTTAGGGGTTTTTCTTCCCCATTGTTTCTCTCATCTCTCAATGCCTAATTTAATTTATCAGCAAACCTAAAGTTTATTTGTAAAATCAAATCTCTTTTCCCATTCATCAATCAGTGCAATCCTTCCCATTGTTTATCTCCCAGTTTTATCCACCAGCAGACCCAGAGCTGGTTTGGAAAGACAAATCCCTGATTCCTCCAGGTGGGAGCAGGGAAGAGATTCCCTTGTGTTTGGTCCCTATTCCCTCTGCAGTCCTGTCTGGGCTGGGCCCTGGGGACATTTCCTTGTGTTTTTTCCAGGTCATTTCATTCCCTTGTCCATAACTTTGAAAAACTCCAAAAAATCATCCCAAAATTAAAACCTTCCAAGGAAAAACTGATACAAATTCCTGCAGCTGGATGATTCCAAACATTCATTAATGCTTGTACCAACTCCCAGGCTAAATTTGATTCAATTCCCTGATTTTGAATTAGTTGAGACAAATTTATGCATAAGATAAATGTACATTTAACCTGAGAGAAAAATAAAAGCTTTTCCCACACCATCCTTTTTTTTTCCAGTAAAAAAGGACAAAATCAACTTAGCAAAAAACCCCAAACTGACAGCACATGAAATAGCCTGCTTTAGATAATCCCAGCAATATTTACTTGCCCAGCAAGCTGCTCACAATAAAAATTACTGAAATTCCTAAATTGACAATACAGGCATTTCTTCTGGGGACAGGTGAAAGTCTCGTTGGTCCCACTGAGCTCCATCAGGTCCCAGCAAAGGGAAAGTTCAGCCCAGGTTATTGGAAAGCAGGAAAAGGAAAAATCAGCTGGGGGTTCATTCAATTCCCAGCTCATTTTCTCCTCTGGCAGCTCAGGGTGGAATTCTGGCACTGGTGGAGGGACCACCCCAAATCCTGGGGTAACCTGGGAGCCTTCCCTGCAAACCCAGTGCCTCCCCACTCAGTACTGGTCAAACTGGTCAAACTGGTGGGGGCTGGGAGGGTGAGACCCCCCCCCCCCCCCAGTGCCCAAGAGCTGTGGAAATCTCGTCCTTTCCCTCCAGGAATTCTGATTTTCCCTCTTTTTCTGCTGCCCTACCCCAACAGTGCCCCCCCTGTGCCAGGCCTGTCCTGCAGGAATTGCAGCCCCCCACCCCGGGGGGGTCAGGAATGGTCAGAGCCAGAGGAGGAAATGACCTTTGGTGACAGGGGACACTGAGTGACCCTCGGGTGCCACCCTTAGTCCCCACCCAGGGTCAGTGGCACCTCCCTGAGGGTCAGCTGGGCTTGGTGCCAGAGGAGACCCCACAGAGACCTGGGTGACACCAGGGACCCCAACACCAGTGCTGACCTCACTGACCACTGCACCCACCCCAGGGACCCTCACTGACCTCACTGACCTCACTGACCACTTGTGTTGAAATTTTAGAAGCTTAATGAATGAGTTTAGAAGTTTAATGAGTTTAGTAATGAAAATAATACTGAAAATGAGGACAATGAGAATTTGGGCAGTCAAAGGTAGGACGATAAGAGACAATAACAAGCAGAGAATGATGATGTCCAGGTGCCAACAAGCACCCCTTGCTAGCAAAGGATTAACCCTTAAAAGCAATAACCTCCTGCACATTCACAGCTCTCACACATGATTTTTGAACTCCTTTCACACCAGGCTGTTTCTGCTTCATTTTAGCTCCCCCCATCTTGTAAATCAGCCTTGGTTCCTCCAAGTCTGAGCTGTCCTGATAAGGGGCAGTAATTCTTCTCTGGGGATCTTGGTGTCTGTGCTGTTATCTCTATCCAGATAGGACAATGTCAAGAATTTCTCGATTATCTTTTCCATTCCTTGAGCTGGTTACAAAAAGTATCTTACATCCCAGAGTTTCTATTTTAATGTTATGCTATAGCTTTAAAACTATTTTTACTGCACTACTTAAAAGAGATTAATAACATATAGTATTCATTTTAGTATTTGCCTGGAGCCAACCATAAAATATGTATTTTTCACAATAACTGTATCAGCTATTTCACTGCTGTGTCTAAGTTTAGTTAGTTTACTTAACAGAAAAAAGTTACTTTAATATTATACATATGGCATTAATCTTAAAATTTGTATAAGCTGATATTATAAAATGTATTGGGAAGGGAGGGAGAGAGGGAGGGAGGGGAGGGAGGTAGGGAGGAGGGAAGGAAGGGAAAGGAAGGAAGCGATACGGAAGTCGAAGGCGGCAGGACGGAAGGAAAGGGAAGTGGCACGGTAAGGACGGACTCATGACGGAAGTGCCGGAACGCAGGCATGACAGCTAGGAAGTCGCAGGAGGAAGGATGCCTGTCCTTCCGTCCGTTCCGTACACTCCGATGAAGGAAGTCCTGCCTTCCTGCCGCCTGCATACCTTCCGGCCTCGGCTTCCGACTGCAGGCAAGGACCTAATGCAGGATTAGCCGAAGGAAAATGGAAGGAAGGAAACCCAGGAACCTCCTGGGGGAGTTTTGCTCCCTCTGATGGAACACCGGAGTCACCCCCAGTCCTTGGGGACGGCCCAGAAATGGGCCTGGGGGCACTTTGGGGCTCTGCTGGTTCTGGCCCTGCTGGGACCCCACACTCCAAGGGAAGGGCTGGGCCAGGGGGAACATCCCTGGGACTGTGAATGTCCTTTGGGACTGGGAACATCCCTGGGACTGGGAACGTCCACGGGACTGGGAACAGCCCTGGGACTGGGAATGTCCCTGGGACTGGGGATGTCCTTTGGGACTGGGGATGTCCTTTGGGACTGGGGATGTCCTTTGGGACTGGGGATGTCCCAGCACCTCGGGGGTGGGTGTGGGGCGCTGTTGCCGCTGCCAAGGGCAGGACCCGCTGATACCGGCTCTGTCCGGCGGGATAAGGAGCCCGGTCCCTCCCGCCCGGGCTGCTCCTCTCGGCTCCGAGCCCGGCGCGGTCCCTGCCCCCGTCCCCGCCATGGCAGCGGGGTTCGGGTCCCTCACCGTGTACGTTCCTGTCCCGGCCACGTTCCTGCAGGTACGGGGGGAGCGGCTGCGGCTGGGACACCGGCCCGGGGGGCTGCGGCTGTGCGGGGCTCTCTCGGTTTGGGGTGCTGTAGGTTTGGGGTGCTGTAGGTTTGGGGTGCTGTAGGTCTGGGGTGCTGTAGGTTTGGGGTGCCGGCTCTGTTTGGGGGTGCCGGCTCCGTTTGGGGGTGTTGCAGCTGTGGAGGTTTTGCTGCAGGTTTGGGATGCTTTAGGTTTGGGGTGCTTTACGTTTGGGGTGCAGGCTGTGTTTGGGGTGTTGGCTCTGTTTGGGAGTGCCGGCTCTGTTTGGGGTGCTGGCTCTGTTTGGGGGTGCCGGCTGTGTTTGGGGTGCTGGCTCTGTTTGGGGGTGCCGGCTCCGTTTGGGGTGCTGGCTCTGTTTGGGGGTGCCGGCTCCGTTTGGGGGTGCCGGCTCTGTTTGGGGTGCTGGCTCTGTTTGGGGGTGCCGGCTGTGTTTGGGGTGCTGGCTCTGTTTGGGGGTGCCGGCTCCGTTTGGGGGTGCTGTAGCTGTGGAGGTTTTGCTGTAGGTTTGGGGGTGCTGCAGGTAAGGGCGTGCTTTAGGTGTGGGGGTGCTGTAAATTTGGGGTGCCACTGGCAGCCTTTCACCTGGCCAAGGTGTCAGCCGGGGTGCCCCTGGAGTTGGGATGCTGACAGCAAAGCACTGAGCTGTTGGGGGGCTGGGACTCCCCCACCCGTTGTTCCTCGCTCCTGCGGGGCCCAAGGGGGCTCTGCACCCCAAAACCAGGGGGGCGGGGGAGGGGCCTGGGGGACACGGCCGCGGGGTGACACACCTGGAGCTAATTTTGGGGTTCGCTTGCAGGTTATTGTCATGTCCAGCCACGAGACCATCAGGGTGCTGGAAGTGGGGGTGGATGGGGACCCCAAAACGGCCGGAGAGGGAGCGGGGGTGTCCCCGGCACAGGGGGGCCCCCCAGGTGTGGAGGACGCTCCCGCCAGCACCCCGAGCTCGACCGGCGGGGAGGCGGCAGGTAAGAGACCCCCCCCCCCCCCTTCCCGGGATCGTTCCCGGTGCCCCCAAGTCTCCCATTCCCGGGATCGTTCCCAGCGGTTACCCCTGGGTCTCCTCTGGATCGTTCTCCCCGGGTCTCTCATTCCCGGGATTTATAAAAAAAATGTGGATATTGATCTAGTGCTGATATCCTACTGTGACGGACAAAAACTCTCCGACAGTTTAAAGTTAGAAAGTGTTTGTTTATTGCGGGATAATTCCCAAATACACCCCACAATTCACAGGTGATCACAGAGTCCTTTTATAGATAAAGTATTGAATACCCAAACTACAAATGCATATTGATAACTTTGGCACATCCCATTCCCAATCTGGATATTGACCTGGTACCAATATCCAAAAAATCTCTCACAGTTTAAAGATAGAAAGTGTGTGCTTATTGGGGGATAACTCCAAATAACCTTGGTACATCCCATTCCCAATCTGGATATTGATCTGGTACCAATAGCCAAAAACTCTCTGACAGTTTAAAGTTAGAATGTGGATGTTTATTGCGGGATAATTCCCAAATACACCCCACAATTCACAGGTGATCACAGAGTCCTTTTATAGATAAAGTATTGAATACCCAAAATACAAATACATACTCATAACTTTGGTACATCCCATTCCCTGCTCCGTATGGTAATTAGTTCAAATGCCATTAAGCATGGTAATTAGTTCAAAAGCCATTAAGCATGCCTAGTTTGTTCCTTGAAATGGGTCGGTGGTCCCTTTCATGGGGAGGGGTCCCAAAATGAGGAAGTAAATGAAGTCTTCCTCCTTCTGGCCTTTCTACCTTTTCAATGCAAATGTGACAAATGAACCCTTGGTAGGACTCCCATTCCCTGCCTTCAGTTGGCCTCAGAGCACAGGAGGCCCCCACAATTGTCTGATGTTCCTAAAAACAATTCTCTAATGTTCCTAAATCCATTTATCAGTTTCTATATTCCTCATTAGGAACCCAGCTAACCAAACACTGTGCTGACAAGCAATCAATTATTAGTTAACCACTACCCATTGATTTTAATTAACTAATTAACAATGAAGTTTATCTCTAACTAAAACCTCAGCTCCTCTAAAATCTCTAAATTCTTTAAAGTTTATGTCTCACCCGGGTCTCCCATTCCCGGGATCGTTCCCGGTTCCCCCGGGTCTCTCCTTCCCGGAGTCGTTCTCGCCGTGTCTCTCGTTCCCGACCGTTCCCCCGGGTCTCTCCCTCCCGGGATCATTCCCGGTGCCCCCCGGGTTTTCCATTCCTGGGATCGTTCCCGGTACCCCCCGGCTCTCTCCCTCCCGGGATCGTTCCCAGCAGCTCCCCCTGGTCTCCTTCCCGGAATTATTCCCGGTTTCCCCTGGGTCTCTCCCTCCTGGAATCGTTCCCGGTTCCCCCCGGCTCTCCATGCCGGGATCGTTCCCCGCAGTTCCCCCCGGGTCTCTCCCTCCCGGGATCATTCCCGGTTTCCCCTCGGTCTCTCCCTCCTGGAATCGTTCCCGGTTCCCCCCGGGTCTCCCATCCCGGGATTATTCCCGGTGCCCCCCGCGTTTCCCATTCCTGGGATCGTTCCCGGTACCCACCGGCTCTCTCCCTCCCGGGATCGTTCCCCGCAGTTCCCCCCGGGTCTCTCCCTCCCGGGATTGTTCCCGGTTCCCCCCAAGTCTCTCTCCCTCCCGGGATCGTTCCCAGCAGTTCCCCCCGGCTCTCTCCGTCCCGGGATCGTTCCCGCTTCCCCTCAGGTCTCTTTCCTCCCGGTATCGTTCCCAGCAGTTCCCCCGGTCTCCTTCCCGGGATCATTCCCGGTGCCTCCCGGGTCTCCCATTCCCAGGATCGTCCCCCCCGGCTCTCTCCCTCCCGGGATCGTTCCCTGGTCCATCCCTGGGGACCAAGGGGGTGTCTGCCTTGTGTCACCTGGGCTGCTCTGCGGTCCTGCTGCGAGTCCTCCCCCACCCTCCCCCCGGTCGCTCTCGTTTTGGGGAGATCCTGCTTTATTCCTCACTGCTTTCTGGCCAGTGCCCCAAATCCGGCAGGACACACGCCTGTCCCCTGTCCCATCCTCTCTCCTGCCGGGGGGAGGAGGAGGCCACCCCCGGGGGATGGTAGCTGTCACCGCCCTGGTCACACTGGGGCTGACCCGGGTCCCTGCCCCTCCTGCGTCCCCTCCGCGGGCTCTGAGCGCACCTGAGGACACCTGGGGGAGGCTGTTCGCTGCCCGGCTGTGCAGAATTTGGGGGTCTCCCTCTCACCCCCACCTGTTCTCCCCCAGGTAAAGCCAAGCCAGCGTCGCCCACCCCGGTGGCCTCGAGCCCCGCCCCGAGCCAGCCCGGAGTGACGCACCTGGCCGTGCAGGCCACCCCACAGGTAACTGTCCCCCAGGGCTGGGGGGCCAGGGGGGACCCCGGGGGAGGTGGCCGCAGACAGGGGGTGGCCAGGTAAGGGGGACCCCTTTTGTCCCCCCACGCAGACCTGGGGGGGAAGGGAGGCCCCGGGTGCCCCTTGTGTCCCTATGGGGAAGGGGTTCTGAGTTAGGGGGGACCCCGAGGTACAGGGGATCCCCTCTCTGCCCCCCATCCCCATCAGAGCGGGGTCAGCAGTAACGGGGGACCACCTTAATCCCCTCCAGAGAGGCTCCTCCGCAGCCCCCCGGTGCCCCCCGGTTCACAGAGCTCCCCCCATCTCCCCACGGAGAGGGGTTCCCAGTTCAGGGGGGCTCCCCTTTGCCCCCCCTTCCCCCCCAGAGGTTCACCAGGGAGCCCCCCCGGACCCTCCTTCCCCCAGGGGTTCCCAGTTCAGGGGGCTCCCACTTTGCCCCCCCCAAGAGGGATTCCCCGGGGAGTTCCCCCTTTGCCCCCCCCAAGAGGGATTCCCCGGGGAGTTCCCCCTTTGCCCCCTCCCCAGAGGGGTGTCCCAGGCGGGGCGGGGGGGCCCCGCGGGGGTTTCCCTGATGCTGAGCAGGGCGTTGATTTGTGTTTCTCTTTCAAATCTCATTTATCTCCGCAGGTGTTGGCTCAGGAAAGCTTAGCCACAGGTGTGACAGGAGTAATGGTTCCGGCAGGGACAGTTACTCAACCTCTTCTTATCCCCATCAGTATTGCAGGTCAGGTGACAGGCCAGCAGGCGCTGGCCCTGGTGACAATTCCCACAGCAACGCTCGCCGCGCTCCCGGGACTGACGCCGGCGGCACCTGCGGGGGCGATTTTCAAACCGCCCGTAGCCAATCTGACAGGTAACCGCAGGTAACCCCGCCCCGCCCGGACCGCCGGCAGCGGCACCGGGGACTCTGAGAGGAGAACGGGCAGAGTTGGGGCTCCAGGTGTGGCTGCAGGAGCCGATGGGCTTGGACCTGGGGACCTGAGTGTGGAAGGTTCGGCTTTGGGGCTCCAGGTGTGGCACCTGGTGTAGATTTGGGGTTCCAAATGTGGCACCTGGTGCAGATTTGGGGCTCCAGGTGTGGCACCTGGTGTAGATTTGGGGTTCCAAATGTGGCACCTGGTGCAGATTTGGGGCTCCAGGTGTGGCACCTGGTGTAGATTTGGGGGTCCAAATGTGGCACGTGGTGCAGATTTGGGGCTCCAGGTGTGGCTGCAGGAGCCGATAGGCTTGGACTTGGGGGATTTGAGTATCAAGGTGTAGCTTTGGAGCTCCAGGAGTGGCACCTGATGTAGATTTGGGGCTCCAGGTGTGGCTGCAGCTTCAGGAGCCCAATGGGCTTGGACCTGGGGGATTTGAGTATTGAAGGTATATAGCTTTGAGGCTCCACCTGTGGCACCTGGTGTAGATTTGGGGCTCCAGAAGTGACACCTGGTGTAGATTTCCAGATGTGGCACCTGGTGCAGATTTGGGGCTCCAGATGTGGCACCTGGTGCAGATTTGGGGCTCCAGGTGTGGTACATGCTTGCAACAGGTGAGGTCCAGGTAGATATGGGGCTCCAGGTGTGACTGCAGGAGCCAAATGGGCTTGGACTTGGGGGATTTGAGTACCAAAGGTGTAGATTTGGGGCTCCACCTGTGGCACCTGGTGTAGATTTGGGGCTCCAGTGTGGCTGCAGGAGGGCTCTGAAATGAGCTTGGATTTGGGGGATTTGAGTATCAAAGGTGTGTGCTCCAGGTGTGGCTCCAGGTGTGGCTCCAGGTGCAGGTTTGGGGCTCCAGGTGCAGATTTGGGATACCAGCTGCAGATTTGGGGTTCCATGTGTGGCTCCAGGTGCAGATTTGGTTCTCCAGGTGTGGCTCCATGTGTGGCTCCAGGTGCAAATTTTGGGCTTGAGGTGCAGATTTGGTTCTCCAGGTGTGGCTCCAGGTGCAGATTTGGGGCTCCATGTGTGGCTCCAGGTGCAAATTTTGGGCTTGAGGTGCAGATTTGGTTTTCCAGGTGTGGCTCCAGGTGCAGCTCCAGGTGCAGATTTGAGGCTTCAGGTGCACGTTTGGGGTTCCAGGTGTGCCCCCCCCGCCACATGAGGGGGTGACCTGCAGGTGGGGAAGGATAGGGATCGACCCCAACTCTGGAGGTTTTTAGGGACCCCACACCTGTGCCAGGTGTGTCGGGGGGATTTTGGGTTCCCCAGGCAGCAGCACCGGGTGTAGGTGAGACCCCCCGGGGAGGGAGGGGACAGCGGGAATGGCGGGGGGGGGGGGGCAGGGGCGCGTTGTCCCCGGTGCCACCCACTGACGGTGTCTCCGTCTCTCCGCAGCCGCCGCCGTGCTCAGCCCCGCCGTCCCGGCCGTCCCGGCGGTCCCGGCGCCGCGGCCGCCCCCGGCGCAGCCCCCGCTGCTGCCCCAGCCCCCCCCGGCGCCCACCCCCCCAAAGGAGCCCCCGATGTCCGTCCAGCCCCAGATCGCCGGACTGGCCTTTAACCCCGGCATAGTAAGGAGCGAGCCCAGCCCAGGCCGGGCTCCGGGGCCGCGGGGAGCCCCGGGAATGGCGGGGCCCGGCCCGTGCCTCGGTTTCCCCAGGCAGGATCCCAGCCCCGGGGCCCAGAGCAGGATCCCAGCTACAGTTTCCCTGTGCAGGATTCCTGCCTCAGTTTCCCAGAATGGGATCCCAGCCTCAGTTTCCCTGTGCAGGATCCCTGCCTCAGTTTCCCCAGAAGAGGATCCCACTCTCACTTTCCTCCCGGCAGATTGTGACCTCAGTTTCCCAGGACAGGATCCCTGCCTCAGTTTCCTCAGGCAATGTTCAGTTTCCCCAGACACAATCCCAGCCTGGTTTTACGTGCAAGATCCCTGCCTCAGTTTCCCCAGTGCAGGATCTGAGCCTCGGTTTCCCTGAGCACAATCCCTGCCTCAGTTTACCCGGGCAGGATTCCAGCCTCAGTTTCCCTGAACAAGATCCCTGCCTCAGTTTCCCCATCCCAACAAGCTGCAGTTCTGCTTTGGGCAGCTCCCAGCAGATGGATTTAGGGATTTAGGGATTTAGGGACCCCCACGGACTCCAGCGGTCACTGGGAGGGGGGGACAATCCCAAGGGGTCCCGGTGGCCCCCGCTGGCCCAGCTCTGACCCCGTTTCCGTCCCGCAGCTCACGGCGGCTCTGGGGGCGCAGCCGCAGGTCCTGGGGTCCCTCAGTGCCCCCCCCGTGATCGCCACCCCCCTCCCCAGCGTCCAGGGGATCCCGGGGCAGCTCCTGAGCGCCACCCAGGGCCAGGTACCGCGGGGAGACCCCTGCCGCCCCCCCCCGGGGCTGCGACACCTGGGGAGGGGGTCCCAGCTGCTCCCGGGGTCGTGTCCCCCCCGCGGGGCCGGTGTTTGCGGGTCCCCCAGCGCTGTGTCCCCCCCAGGTGATCGGGACCCTGCCGTGGGTCGTGGCCCCCCCCGGGGTGGCCGCGGCCGCCCCCGCGCCGGCCCCGCCCAGCCTGCAGGTGACAGCGGTGACACCGCAGCTGCTGCTGAACGCGCAGGGCCAGGTGATCGCCACGCTGGGGGCCACGCTGGCCACGGGGGCCACGCTGGCCACCGCCCCCCCCGCGCCCGCCCCCAGCAAGAAAAACGGGACAGCTGAGCCCCCCATCAAGAGCGAGGTGAGGTCACACCCCGAGACCCCCTGAGCCTCCCCCCGAGTCACCCTGAGACCCCCGAGACCCCCTGAGCCTGCCGAGTCAGGGTCACCCCCAGGTCACCCCCCAGGTCACCCCTAGCTCCTCCCAGGACTCCCCAGGTCTCCCCAGGCCCCCCCGAAGTCACCCCTGGGTCCCCCTCAGGTCACCCCCGGGTCCCTCCAGGCCCCCAGATACCCCCCGGGTCCCCCCCAGGTCGCCCCCATGTCACCCCCAGGTCCCCCCTAGTCCCCCCCAGGTGACCCCCGGGTCCCCCCCAGGTCCCCCCCATGTCACCCCCGGTCCCCCCCAGGTCCAGCCCATCCAGCCGGCCCCGGCGGGGGTGGGGCCGAGCCCCCCGGCCGTGCCCAAGGTGTCGGTGCCGCCATCGCCAGTGCCCGTCCCGTGCTCCGAGACCCCCACCGTGAGCCAGCTGGTGGCCAGTGAGTACTGGGGGCACTGGGGGGGACTGAGGGGCACTGGGAGCGCTGGGGGGACTGAGGGGCACTGGGGGCGCTGGGGGCATTGGGAGCACTGGGACAGGATGGCAGGGGCTGGCACGGCTGGCACAGGGGTGGTGGGCTCGGGGGGAATAGTGGGAAGGGGCATGGCAGGAACTGGGATCGTGTGGGGAGAGGGAAAATGGAGTCTGGGGTCCCCTGGTGATAGTGGGGTCTGGAAAGTGTTGGGAAGAGAGATGTCAGAGTCTGGGATCCCTGGGAGGAGAAATAACAAAGTGTGGGAGGAGATAAGAACTGGGGGAGGAGATAAGAGGGACTGTGGGAAAAGGTCTGGGATCCCTGGGCAGAGGAATAACGGGAGCTGGAAAGGGGAATAACAGGGACTGGGGTTCCCTGGAAAGTGTTGGGAAGAGAGAGATGGGAGTCTGGGAAGAGACCAACAAAGTGTGGGATCCCTGGGCAGAGATAGGAGGGACTGTGGGAAAAGGGAAAATGGGGTCTGGGATAACGGGTCTGGGATCCCTGGGCAGAGGAATAACGGGAACTGGGAAGGGGGATAGCAGGGACTGAGAGGAGGGATAACAGGGACTGGGGTCTTTGGGATTACCAGAGCCAGGGAACCACTGGGAGGAGGGAATGCTGGATCTGGGGTCCAGGGGGAAAGGGATAAGAGGGGCTGGGGTCCCTGGGCACTGCAGGCCCTGGGATCCATGGGCACACCGGGCTCTGGGCTCTGGGACACAGCAGGTTCTGGGGTTCCTGGGCAGATTCCCCTGGGCACAGCGGGCTCTGAGGTCCTGGGTGGGTTCCCCCAGGAACTGCAGGCTCTGGGGTCCTGTGCAGGTTCCCCTGGGCATGGCAGGCTCTGGGTTCTGGGGCACAGCAGACTCTGGGCACTGCAAGCTCTGGTTCCCCTGGACACAGCAGGTTCTGGGTCTGGGGCACTGCAGGCTCTGGGTCTCTGGTCACAGCAGGTTCTGGGGTCTGGGGCACAGCGGGCTCTGGGGTCCCCAGGCAGGTTCCCCTGGGCAGGCTCTGGTCCCTGGGCACAGGGGGCTCTGGGCACTGCAGGCTCTGGGCACAGTGGGCTCTGGGTCCCTGGGCACTGCAGGCTCTGGGCACAGTGGGCTCTGGGTCCCTGGGCACTGCAGGCTCTGGGCACAGTGGGCTCTGGGTCCCTGGGCACTGCAGGCTCTGGGCACAGTGGGCTCTGGGTCCCTGGGCACTGCAGGCTCTGGGCACAGTGGGCTCTGGGTCCCTGGGCACAGCGGGTTCTGGGGTCCCTGGGCACAGGGGGCTCTGGGCACAGTGGGACCTGGGCACTGCAGGCTCTGGTGTCCCTGGGCTCACCCCCCACCCCGTGCCCCCCAGAGCCCCCCGCCCCGCCCAGCGTGGAGGAGGACGGGATCAACCTGGAGGAGATCCGGGAATTCGCCAAGAACTTCAAACTGCGGCGCCTCTCGCTGGGGCTGACCCAGACCCAGGTGGGGCAGGCCCTGACGGCCACCGAGGGCCCCGCCTACAGCCAGTCTGCCATCTGCAGGTAATGTCACCTGGGGGACAGGGCCAGGGACAGGTAATGTCACCTGAGGGGACAGGGACAGGGCTTTCTGCAGGTAATGCCACCTGGGGGACAGGGTCAGGGACAGGGCCAGGGCCATCTGCAGGTAATGTCACCTGAGGGGACAGGGCCAGGGCCAGCTGCAGGTGAGGGGACAGGACGGTCACATCAGGCAGGCCCAGGGGCAGGGACAGGAGGAGGAAAGGGGAAAAGATGGAAAAGTGGGGGAAGGGAGAAGTGGAGAAAGGGAGGAGAGGAAGGAAATTGGAGAGAAGGAGGAAAAGTCTGGGAAAGGAGGAAAAGCTGAGAATGGGAGGGAAGAGGGGAAAAGGAAAATTGGGAAAGGGAGGAGAGGGGGAGGGAGGGGAACTGGGGAAAAAGGAAATGGGAAGAGGAGGAAACTGAGAGAAGGGAAAATGGGAAAAGGAGGAAAATGGGCCAAGGAGGAAAATGAGAAAAGGGAAGGGAATGGGCCAAGGAAGGTACTGGGCGTTGCTCCCCCCTCACTGTCACCCCCAGTCCCAGCCTGCTGTCCCCTTGTCCCCCACCCCTGAGGGTCTCCCGTGGCCTCCACATCCCCTCAGGTTTGACAAGCTGGACGTCCGCCCCAAGACGTCCCCACCGTCTCCTGTGTCCTCCCTGAGTGTCCCCTGAGTGTCCCTATGTGTCCCCACATTCGAGGAGCTGGACATTCCCCCCTGAGTGTCCCCTGAGTGTACCCTGTGTCCCCTGTGTCGCCAGGTTCGAGAAGTTGGACATCCCCTCTGTGTCCCTCCTGAGTGTCCCTATGTGTCCCCACATTCTAGGAGCTGGACATTCCCCCCTGAGTGTCCCCCCGAGTGTCCCCTGTGTCTCCTCTGAGTGTCCCCCTCTCCCCTGTGTCCCCCCTGAGTGTCCCCCTGTCCCCTGTGTCCCCAGGTTCGAGAAGCTGGACATCACGCTATGTGTCCCCCCTGTGTCCCCCCTGTGTCCCCCCTGAGTGTCCCCCTGTCCCCCAGGTTCGAGAAGCTGGACATCACGCTGAGTGTCCCCTGTGTCCCCTCTGAGTGTCCCCCTGTCCCCTGTGTCCCCAGGTTCGAGAAGCTGGACATCACGCCCAAGAGCGCGCAGAAGCTGAAGCCGGTGCTGGAGAAGTGGCTGCGGGAGGCGGAGCAGCGGCAGCGCGAGGGGCAGCAGCACCTGCTGGAGTTCGTGGGGGGCGAGCCGGGCAAGAAGCGCAAGCGGCGAACCTCCTTCACCCCGCAGGCGCTGGAGGCGCTCAATGCGCACTTCGAGCGCAACGCGCTGCCCACGGGCGCGGAGATAACGCGCATCGCGCAGGAGCTGCGCTACGAGCGCGAGGTGGTGCGGGTCTGGTTCTGCAACCGCCGCCAGACCCTCAAGAACACCAGCAAGCTGAACGTGTTCCACGTGCCCTGAGGGCCGCGCCCGGCCCGGCTCTGCCCCGCCGCCGCCGCCGCCGCCGGGACCGGGGTCTGCCCCCGGCAGCGCCCGGTGCGCCGAGCTGGGAGCGCCGGGAGCGCCCTCGGCCCCGCCCGGGCTCCTGCCAGCAGCACTTTGGGCACTCGTTCTGTCCTTCTGCCACCTGGTTCCACCACCACACCTGACCTGTGTCACCTGGTTCCACCACCACACCTGTCCTGCGTCACCTGGTTCCACCACCACAAGTGTCCCTATGTCCACCACACCTGTCCTGTGTCACCTGTTCCACCACCACACCTGTCCTGCGTCACCTGGTTCCACCACCATAAGTGTCCCTCTGACACCTGGTTCCACCACCACAAGTGTCCCTATGTCCACCACACCTGACTTAAGTCACCTGTTCCACCAGCACACCTGTACCCTTGTCCACCATGCCGCCTGGACCCGTGTCCAGCACACCTGTGCCCACCATACCCATACCTGTGTCCACCACACCTTTACCTGTGTCCACACACCTGTACCTGTGTCCACCATGCCTGAATCTGTGTCCATCCCCACTCTGCCCCCTCAGCAACTCCCACATGCCCTAAACTGGGAGCACTGGGAGCCCCCTGTGTCCCCCCCAGCCTCCTGCCAGCAGCCTTTTGGGCACTGGTTCTGTCCCTCTGCACCTGGTTCCAACCACCACACCTGTGCCCGTGGCCAGCACACCTGTCCCTCTGCCACCAGCCCAGACCTGTGTCCACCACACCTGTACCCATGTCCACCATGCCTATACCTGTGTCCACAGCCCAGATCTGTGTCTGACATTCAACGTCTTCCACGCGGTCTGAACTGGGAGCACTGGGAACATCCCAGTTCCCATTCCCTGGCTGTTTGCCATCAGCCCTTCAGCCACTGATTTTGTCCCTTTGGCCACTGGTTTTGTCCCTTTGGCCACCCCTGTGTCCCTCCAGCCCTGTGCCCACCCCGCTGCGCCCTCAGTGCCCTGAACTGGGAGCACTGGGAATCCCTCTGTGTGTCCCACCAGTCACAGCCCCCGACCTCCAGCCATCAGCACTTTGGCCACTGGATTTGTCCCTTGGGCTGCAGATTTGTCCCTTTGGCCACAGATTTGTTCCTCTGCCCCCCTGTCTGTACCTGTACCTACCTGTGCCTGTGTGTGCCCCCCGGTCCCTCCTCTCACACACGACCAGAGTGTCGATATCACACCTCCCCCACCTGTGACACACGTGGTGACAGACCCCCCCCAAGTGTCACCCACCCACCCAAAATCAGCGATTTCCATTTTCCTGGGTTTTGTCCTTTTTCCTGTGTTTCTGAGGCGATGTTACGGCTCACCGGGGGTGACCCCAAATTTATGTCACCCCCACGCTGTGGGTCCCCCACCTCGTGAGGGGCTTAGGGGGGTGATCCCCCACCTTGGGGACGTCCCGTGGATGGATGTCGGGGACATCTCCCCCGGGTTTGGGGGGCGTGAACCCCAAAGCAGAGGCAGCTCCTCCTCCCCAGCTCCCCCTGCCCTGAGCCCGGGGGGCTCCAGCCCCCCCGGGGGCGATTGGGGGGGACACGGGGGCGCCCGCTGGGGCCGCGACAGACTGATGCACTTGATGTAGTGGTGTGAAATAAACAGTATTTTTCTTTTTTCTTTTCTTTTCCCTTTTTTCAGGATTTGGGGGGGTCCTTCCTCTTCCTCCGCCCTCCGTGCGCGGCCGGCGCAGCGGCAGCAGCGGGGCTCGAACCCGCGGTCACGCGGGAGGCGCCGCGCACAGCCCAGCGCCTCACAGAGCCCAGCGCCGCACGCCGCCGCGGCTACGCCCCCAACCAATCCCCGAGTGGTCTTCCCGGCGTGCAGCTCTCTATTGGTTTCTGTGGCCGCCTGTCACGCGGAAAGACCCGGTCCCATTGGCTGAGCGGGGCGGAGGGGCGGGGCCCCTCGCCCAGCGGCGGGGGTGGGGCCGCCGCCTCCATCTTGGCGGAGCGGCGCGTTTGGGGGTCCCGGCCCGGAGCGGGGGGGCGGGCCCGGCCCGGTTTGGGGGGTCCCGACCCGGACTGGGGTTCCCGGCCCGGATTGGGGGGTTCCGGGCTGGACTGGGGGGTCTCTGCCCGGATTGGGGGGGTCCCAGGTCGGACTGAGAGTCCTGGCCCGGATCGGGGGGTCCCAGGTCGGACTGAGAGTCCTGGCCCGGATCGGGGGGTCCCAGGTCGGACTGAGGGTCCTGGCCCGGATCCGGGGGTCCCGGCCCGGACTGGGGGGTCCCGGTTGGGACTGAGGGTTTCGGCCCGGATCGGGGGGTCCTGGCCAGGATTGGGGGGTTCCCCTTGGGTGCAGCCCCTGCAGGGCGGTGCAGGATTTTGGGGTCCCCCGCGGTGCAGCCCTTAGAGGGGAGTGCAGGATTTTTGGGGGTACCCTTGGGTGCAGCCCCTTGAGGGCAGTGCAGGATTTTGGGGTTCCCTTGAGTGCAGCCCTTAGAGGGCAGTGCAGGATTTTGGGGTTCCCTTGAGTGCAGCCCTTAGAGGGCAGTGCAGGATTTTGGGGGGTCCCCTTGGGTTCAGGGCAGTGCCGGATTTTGGGGTCCCCTTGGGTGCAGCCCCTTGAGGGCAGTGCAGGATTTTGGGATCCCCTTGGGTGCAGCCCCCACAGGGCAGTGCAGGATTTTGGGGTCCCCTTGGGTGCAGCCCCTGGGGTTGGTCTGCAGAACTCGCCCCCCCCGGAGCTGCCGCCTCTCAGGGGTTTTGGGGGTCCCCCTGAGGTGTTCCCTGTGAGTGGGGGTGTTGCTGGGTTTTGGGGCTCATTCGCCTGTGGTAGCAGGGTTTGGGGGTCCCCAAATTAGTCACTGCAGGAGAGGGTCCTCAGGAGGTCGGGGGGGCTTTGGTACCCCCAGGAATCAGGGGGAGGTGTTGAGGTGCCCTGAGGAGCCCCTGGCTTGGGGTGACACTGAAGACCCCGTTTAGGAGTGACCCCCAGCCCCAATCGGTTTGGGGTGACCCCAAGAACCCCTCACACTTGAGGTACCCCCCTAACCAGCTGATTTTGGGGGTGACCCCTGCCAGCCCCTTTTTGGGGTGACCCCAAGGACCCACGCGTTTGGGAGTGCCCCAAACCCCGCTTTTGCCTTGTCCCCAAGACACCCCCCTTTTTGAGTACCCCCCGACCCCCCCCCCCTTTTTGGGTGACCCTGAGGACCCCCCGGTTTTGGGGGTGACCCGTTGGCCGTTTTTGGGGTGCTGGGGCCATGGCGTGGGCGCTGAAGCTGCCGCTGGCGGATGAGGTGATCGAGTCAGGGCTGGTGCAGGATTTCGATGCCAGCCTCTCGGGCATCGGGCAGGAGCTCGGCGCCGGCGCCTACAGCATGAGGTACTGGGGACCCCAAAACTCTCAGGGCACCCCAAAACTCACAGGGCACCCCACAACAGGGCACCCCCAAAGATCCCGGGGAAGGCAGGAGCCGTGCGGAGAGTGGGGAGCCCCAAAACGAGCTGGAGGTTGGTGGTGTTGGGCAACACCTCAGCACCGGTACCTGAAGAAGGGGGGGACCCCAGTATGTCCAGAGGCACCCCAAAATCTTCATGGATCCCCAAAGGAAACCCTGAAATCTCCAGAGGTTCCCAGAATGCCCAAGGGAACCCCCAAAATCTCCATGGGTCCCCAAAGGAAATGCCAAAATCTCAGGGGGTCCCCAAAATCCCCAAGGGAAACCCCCAAATCCCTATGGATCCCCAAGGGAAACCCCAAAATCTCCATGGGTCCCCAAGGGAAACCCCAAAATCTCTGGGGGTCCCCAGAATCCCCAAGGGAAATCCCAGAATCTCTGGGGGATCCCAAAATCTCCAGGGGTCCCCAGCATGGCAGGGGTGCCAGGGGCACGGGCACCCTGAACTGAGCCAAAGTTGGGGCACCAAGGGGGGAAATGGGGGCGTGGGGTTGGGAATGGGGTAGGGAAGGAGTTGGGATAGAGTAGGGATGGACCTGGGATGGAGTAGGGAAGGTGTTGGGGTTGGGGCTGGGATGGGTTGGGGATGGAGCTGGGATGGAGTAGGGAAGGAGCTGGGGTTGGAGTTGGGATAGAGTAGGGATGGAGTTGGGATGGAGTAGGGGGAGAGTTATCATTGGAATTATGGCTGGAGTAATGCACAGAGCTGGTTTGGGGCTGGGTTGGATTCAGGATGGATTTGGGCTGGATTTGGGGTGCAGTGGGCATGGATTTGGGGTGCAGTTGGGATGGATTCGGGATGGATTCAGGATGGATGGGGATGGATTCAGGATGTATTCAGGATGGATTTGGGATGGGTTTGGGATGGATTTGGGGTGCAGTTGGGATGGATTGGGGATGGATTCAGGATGTATTCAGGATGGATTTGGGATGGGTTTGGGATGGATTTGGGGTGCAGTTGGGATGGATTCGGGATGGATTCAGGATGGATTCGGCATGGATTTGGGATGGGTTTGGGATGGATTCAGGATGAATTCGGGATGGATTCAGGATGGGTTTGGGATGGATTCAGGATGAATTCGGGATGGATTCGGGATGGATTCAGGATGGATGGGGATGGATTCAGGATGGATGGGGATGGATTCAGGATGGATGGGGATGGATTCGGGATGCCATTGGGATGGATTCAGGATGGATTCGGGATGGATTCGGGATGCCATTGGGATGGATTCGGGATGCCATTGGGATGGATTTGGGATGGATTCATGATGGATGGGGATGGGTTCAGGATGGATGGAGATGGATTTGGGATGTATTCAGAATGGATTTGGGGTGCAGTTGGGATGGATTTGGGATGCCATTGGGCTGGAGCTGTAGTTGGAGTAGGGAAGGAGCAGGGCTGGAGTTACAGCTGGAATTGTGGTTGTTGTAGTGGTTGGAGTCAGGATCAGGAGTACTCTCAGGTGTACCCAGATGGCCACAGGTGCACCTCAGGTGAGCCCCTGAGTTCACAGCACACCTGCAGCTCTGGGCTCAGGCAGGGCCCAGAGCCACGTTCCTGGTGGGGCTCATCCTCCAGGTAGCAAGGCCCAGGTTGGATTGAAGGCATCCCTGACCCCCCCCAGCTCACCTGTCTCAGGTGACTCCTGTGCTGACAGGTGTATTCAGATGGCCACAGGTGTGTTTTCCTGAGGCCAGATGTTCAGGGCACACCTGGAGCCCTGGGCTCAGGCAGGTGTGGCTCATTCTCCAGGTACCAAGGTTGGATTGAAGGCATCCCTGACCCCCCCCAGCTCACCTGTCTCAGGTGACTCTCTGCCCTCTCCACAGCGACGTCCTGGCTCTGCCCATCTTCAAGCAGGAGGAGTCCAGCCTGCCCCCCGAGAGCCAGGACAAGCTGCTGCCCTTCCAGTACGTGCTGTGCGCCGCCACCTCGCCCGCTGTCAAGCTGCACGACGAGACCCTCACCTACCTCAACCAAGGTGAGGCCACACCTGTCCTGCACAGGTACCCGGGAGCCGCCCCAGCAGGAGGGTTCTGCCTGTGGAAGTTGTTGTTTCCCCCGGGAGTTGCTGAGTTTTGGGGTGTTGGTGTTGGGAAATGGGAGGTGGCAGTGCCTGCACCTGGCTGTGCTCGGCCCAGGTGGAGCAGGAGTCACCTGGGGGGTTCGCCAGGTTAAAGGGGGGTACTGGAGGGTGGTGACAGGGGTGTGTACAGGTGTGCAGGGTGGATGCAGGTGTGTGTAAGGTGTATCCGTGTGTGTAAGGTGTATCTGTACAGGTGTGTGCAGTGTGTATCCATACAGATGTGTGCAGGGTGCATGCAGGTGTGTGTAAGGTGTATCCGTGTGTGTAAGGTGTATCTGTACAAGTGTGTGCAGTGTGTATCCATACAGGTGTGTGCAGGGTGGATGCAGGTGTGTGTAAGGTGTATCCATGTGTGTAAGGTGTATCTGTACAGGTGTGTGCAGTGTGTATCCATACAGGTGTGTGCAGGGTGGATGCAGGTGTGTGTAAGGTGTATCTGTATAGGTGTGTGCAGAGGTGTGTGCAGGGTGGATGCAGGTGTGTGTAAGGTGTATCCGTGTGTGTAAGGTGTATCTGTACAGGTGTGTGCAGGGTGTATCCATACATATGTGTGCAGGGTGGATGCAGGTGTGTGTGAAGTGTATCTGTATAGGTGTGTGCAGGGTGTATCCATACAGGTGTGTGTAAGGTGTATTTGTACAGGTGTGTGCAGGTGTATCCATACAGGTATATGCAGGGTGTAAGGTGTATCTGTGTAAGGTATATCTCTATAGGTGTGTGTAAGGTGTATCTGTGTAAGTTATATCTCTACAGGTGTGTGTAAGGTGTATCTGTAGTGTATGCAGAGGATTAGAGGCGTGTGTAAGGTGTATCTGTACAGGTGTGTACAGAGGATTACAGATGTGTGCAGTGTGGTTACAGGTGTGTGTAAGGTGAACAGGTGTGTGTAAGATGTATCTGTACAGGTGTGTGCAGGGTGGTTACGGGTGTGTGCAGGGTGGTTACAGGTGTGTGCAGGGTATATCTGTGTGTGTAAGGTGTATTTGTACAGGTGTGTATAGAGGATTACGTGTATGTGCAGTGTGGTTATAGGTGTGTGCAGGGAGTATCTGTGTGTGTAAGGTGTATCTGTACAGGTGTGTGCAGGGTGGTTACAGGTGTGTGTAGGGTGTATCTGTGTGTGTAAGGTGTATCTGCACAGGTCAGTGCTGGGCAGCTCTGCTGGATGGCAGTTATGGGTTCAGGCTGTACCTGCTGCTTTCAGGTACAGCTGGAAGGTCTGGGTTGGCAGGACCCCAAATGAATGAGGAGCTCAGGGCACAGGTACAGGTGACAGAAAACCTCAGGTGCCCTCCTGCCCCCAGGTCAATCCTACGAGATCCGTATGTTGGACAACAGGAAACTCGGGGAGCTGCCCGAGATCAATGGGAAGCTGGTCAAGGTGAGCAGAGAGCACAGGTGCCCCTGGCCAGGTGTGCCCATGCCAGCCAGGTGCCCTCCAGGGCCCTGCAGCTGGGTGGGGCTGGGAGATACACCTGTTTGGGGGAGGAGGGTGGTTCCCTTTGCCCCTTTTTGGCACAGGGAGGGGCTGCACACCTGGCCAGGTGTGGCAGGGCAGCTCCAGGTGATGTTTCTCCCTCCCCAGAGCATCTTCCGGGTGGTTTTCCACGACCGGCGGCTGCAGTACACGGAGCACCAGCAGCTGGAGGGCTGGAGGTGGAACAGACCTGGCGACAGGATCCTGGACATAGGTGAGTCTCACCTGGCTGGGGCAGCTGGGAGATCCCAGGTGGGCCTCACCTGTCCCCCCCACAGATATCCCGATGTCCGTGGGGATCATCGACCCCCGCGCGAACCCGACGCAGCTCAACACCGTGGAGTTCCTGTGGGACCCCTCCAAGAGGACGTCGGTCTTCATCCAGGTGAGGCACAGGTGGGCTCTATCCACAGCCAGGTGAGGCACAGCTGGGCTCTGTCCACAGCCAGGTGAGGCACAGGTGGGCTCTGTCCACACCCAGGTGAAGGACAGGTGGGCTCTGTCCACAGCCAGGTGAGGCACAGGTGGGCTCTGTCCTATATCCAGGCGGGCTCTGTCCCAGATCCAGGTAGGGAACAGGTGGGCTCTGTCCTATATCCAGGTGGTCTCTGTCCTGCATCCAGGTGAGGCAGAGGTGAGCACTGCCTCACACCCAGGTAAGGGACAGGTGGCAGTGTCTCACATCCAGGTGGGGCACAGGTGGGCTCTGTCCCACACCCAGCTGGGCTCTGTCCCACATCCAGTTACGGGACAGGTGGCAGTGTCTCACATCCAGGAGGGGCACAGGTGCCTCATACCCAGGTGGGGCACAGCTGGGCTCTGTCCCACATCCAGTTATGGATGGGCAGTGTCTCATACCCAGGTGGGGCACAGGTGGGCAGTGTCTCATACCCATATGAAGCACAGGTGGGCTCTGTCCCATGTCCAGGTGAGGGACAGGTGGGCTCTGTTCCACAGCCAGGTGAGGCACAGGTGGGCTCTGTCCCACATCCAGTTAAGGGACAGGTGGGCAGTGTCTCACATCCAGGTGGGGCACAGGTGGGCAGTGCCTCATACCCAGGTGAGGGACAGGTGGGCTCTGTCCCACATCCAGTTACGGGACAGGTGGGCAGTGTCTCACATCCAGGTGGGGCACTGGTGGGCTCTGTCCCCCACCCAGGTGGGGCACAGCTGGGCTCTGTCCCAGAGTGGCAGCCCCCAGGAAGCTCACCTGTCGGCAGGTGCACTGCATCAGCACGGAGTTCACGCTGCGCAAGCACGGTGGCGAGAAGGGCGTTCCCTTCCGCGTGCAGATCGACACCTTCAGGGAGAACGAGAGCGGCGAGTACACCGAGCACCTGCACTCCGCCAGCTGCCAGATCAAGGTGTTCAAGGTACCTGAGCTCCACCTGGCCTCACCCGGGGCTCTGTCCCACTTTGTGCTGGTACCTCTGAAAACTCCCACCTTTAGGAAGAACAGCCCCAGCCTGTGATGCAGGTGGTGCAGGTGGCGCAGGTGGTGCAGGTGGCGTAGGTGGCGCAGGTGATATAGGTGGAGTTGGTGGTGTAGGTGATGCAGGTGGTGCAGGTGGTGTAGGTGACACAGGTGGTGCAGGTGGTCCAGGTGGTGCAGGTGGAGCAGGTGGTGTAGGTGGCACAGGTGGTGCAGGTGGAGCAGGTGGTGCAGGTGATATAGGTGGAGTTGGTGGTGTAGGTGATGCAGGTGGTGCAGGTGGTGTAGGTGACACAGGTGGTGCAGGTGGTCCAGGTGATGCAGGTGGTGCAGGTGGTGTAGGTGACACAGGTGGTGCAGGTGGTCCAGGTGGTGTAGGTGGTGCAGGTGGTGTAGGTGGTGCAGGCAGTGCAGGTGGTGTAGGTGGCGCAGGTGATATAGGTGGAGTTGGTGGTGTAGGTGATGCAGGTGGTGCAGGTGGTGTAGGTGACACAGGTGGTGCAGGTGGCGCAGGTGGTGCAGGTGGTATAGGTGGTAGGTGGTGTAGGTGGTGCAGGTGGTATAGGTGGTAGGTGGTGCAGGTAGTGTAGGTGGCGCAGGTGATATTGGTGGTGCAGGTGATATAGGTGGAGCAGGTGATAGGTGGAGCAGGTGATAGGTGGAGCAGGTGGCGCAGGTGATGCAGGTGGCGCAGGTGGTGTAGGTGGCGCAGGTGGTGCAGGTGCAGGGAGAGGTTGTTCCCGCTCTGGTCACACCTTGGGGTGCCCGTGACTCCATCCCACCTGCAACACCCCCAGAATCTGAGCTTGGCTCTTTTCTCACCTGTTCACCTCAGGGGTCAGTGGGGTGTGGGGTCCTGCTCTGCCCTCCCCTGGTCCACCTGGGCCAAATTCCTTCACCTGCAAGTGCAGGTACAGCCGTGTTTAAGGGAGCTTCTGCAGGGATCTGCCAAGGGGAACACCTGGATACCTGTGGAGGTTCTACATCCGTGCTTCCTATAGGATTTGAGTTACAGGTGTATTCAGGTGGTTACAGGTATCTCCAGGTGTTTACGGGTATATTCAGGTGGTTACAGGTATCTCCAGGTGTTTACAGGTGTCTCCAGGTGGTTACAGGTGTATTCAGGTGTCTCCAGGTGGTTACAGATGTCTCCAGGTGGTTACAGGTGTATTCAGGTGTCTTCAGGTGGTCACACCCCTGTCCCTGCAGAGGCTCTCAGGACAAGCTTCTCCCCAAGCTCCTTTTCCCTCTGCCCATCACCAAGAGGGCTGAGTCACCTGTGCCACCTGTGGGTGTCACACACACCTGTGCCACCCGTGGGTGTCGCACCCACCTATGCCACCTGTGGGTGCCGCACACACCTGTGCCACCTGTGGGTGCCGCACACACCTGTGCCACCCGTGGGTGTCGCACACACCTGTGCCAGCTGTGGGTGTCGCACACACCTGTGCCACCAGTGGGTGTCACACACACCTCTGCCAGCCGTGGGTGTCGCACACACCTGTGCCACCCGTGGGTGCCGCACACACCTGTGCCACCCGTGGGTGTCGCACACACCTGTGCGACCTGTGGGTGTCACACACACCTGTGCCACCGTTGGGTGCCGCACACACCTGTGCCAGCTGTGGGTGTCGCACACACCTGTGCCACCCGTGGGTGCCGCACCTACCTGTGACACCCGTGGGTGTCGCACACACCTGTGCCAGCTGTGGGTGTCGCACGCACCTGTGCCACCTGTGGGTGCCGCACACACCTGTGCGACCTGTGGGTGTCACACACACCTCTGCCGCCCGTGGGTGCCGCACACACCTGTGCCACCCTTGGGTGCCGCACCCACCGTCGTGCCCGTCCCCTTGGCAGCCCAAAGGAGCCGACCGGAAGCAGAAGACGGACCGGGAGAAGATGGAGAAGCGAACGCCCCACGAGAAGGAGAAGTACCAGCCCTCCTACGAGACCACCATCCTGACCGAGGTGAGCTCACCTGCCTCACCTGCCTCACCTGGCTGCCAGGCAGCAGGGCTGTGCTGCTGGGAGACCCCGGCTCAAGGTGTTCATACCTGCCAGGCAAAACTGGGGCAGAGAAGGTGATGTGTACCTGCAGAAGGGCTTGGGGGACATTATTGACCTGAGCTGGGCAGGTGTGGGCAGGGCCAGGTGTGTGGGGTTGGGGGTGTGTGTGGGTCCAGGTGTGTGCAGGGCCAGGTGTGTGGGGTTGGAGGTGTGTGTGGGTCCAGGTGTGTGCAGGGCCAGGTGTGTGGGGTTGGAGGTGTGTGTGGGTCCAGGTGTGTTTGCAGGCCCAGGTGCGTGCAGATGTGTGTGTGCACTGCAGCTGTGAGCGGGTGCAGTCCCAGGTGTGTGTAGGGCCAGGTGTGTGCATGGTTCCAGGTGTATGCAGGTGTGTGTGTGTGAGGTTGGATGTATGTGTGGGTCCGTGTGTGTGCAGATGTGTGCATTCATTGCAGCTGTGTGCAGGTGCGTGCAAGTGCAGCCCAGCTGCATGCAGGTCCAGCCCAGGTGCATGCAGGTGCAGTCCAAGGTGTGTCCAGGTGTGTGTGTGCAGCCCAGGTGCATGCAGGTGCAGTCCCAGGTGTGTTCAGGTGCAGCTCAGGTGTGTTCAGGTGCATGCAGGTGCAGCCCAGGTGTGTTCAGGTGCAGCCCAGGAGTGTTCAGGTGTGCAGGTGCAGCCCAGGTGTCCCTGAGCTCACCTGGCGTGCCCGCAGTGCTCGCCCTGGCCTGAGGTCACCTACGTGCCCAATGCGCCCTCGCCCGGCTTCAACAGCTCCCACAGCAGCTTCTCCATCGGCGACGGGTGCGTGCCGGAACTGGGAGCACTGGGAGTGCTGGGACTGGGAATACTGGGAGTGCTGGGAGTGCTGGGACTGGGAATACTGGGAGTGCTGGGAGTGCTGGGACTGGGAATACTGGGAGTGCTGGGAGTGCCAGACTGGGAGCACTGGGAGTGCTGGGAGCGCTGGGAGTGCAGGGACTGGGAATACTGGGAGTGCTGGGATTAGGAATACTGGGAGTGCTGGGAGTGCCAGACTGGGAGCACTGGGAGTGCTGGGAATACTAGGAATACTGGGACTGTGAGTACTGGGGGCTAGGGGGTGGGTCAGACCTGGGGGGGTGGCACCAGTGACACCCCAGTGATGTCCCAGTGCCATCCCAGTGTCATCCCAGTGACACTGGTGTCATCCCAGTGATACCCTAGTGACCCAGTATCATCCCTATGCCACCCCACTGACCCCAGTAACACCCAGTGTCCCCAATGGCCCCTGTCCAGTGACCCATTGACCCTGTCCCAATGTCCCTCTGTACCAGTGACGCGTGTCCCAGTGTCACAGTGACCCCTGTCCCGGTGCCCCTCTGTCCCCAGTGTCCCAGTGACCCCTGTCCCAGTGTCCCTCTGTCCCCAGTGACCCGTGTCCCTCTGTCCCCAGCAGTGGGTCCCCGAGCCACCAGCCCGACCCCCCCGCGCCCCTGGCTGACGTAAGTACCTGCCCAGGTACCCCTGGGTGCTTCCACAGGGGAACACTTGGGTCACCTGCAGACAGCTGGGAGACCCCACTGTCCTCACCTGGGGGGGAATTCCCACCTGTGCTGGCGCACCCTGAGCTCACCTGTGCCTCAGCACAAACACTTCCACATCACCTGGAGACATTTCCAGGTCCCACCTGCTCAGGGGTTCAATTCCCACCTGTGCTGGCCCACCCTGAGCTCACCTGAGCTCACCTGTGCCCCTGCCTGACTGCAAACACCTGAGCTGGCCAGGCAGGTCACCTGGCAGCACCTGTGTCCCCCTCAGACGCTGCTGCCCACCTGGAGCCCGCAGGAGGCCCAGCAGTGGCTGCACCGCAACCGCTTCTCCACCTTCTCACGGCTCTTCAGGAACTTCTCAGGTGAGTTCTGCCCTCACCTGGGCTGGCTCACCTCCCCTCACCTGGGCTGGGTCACCTCTCCTCACCTGGGACAGATCCCCTTCCCTCAGCTGGACAGGGTCACCTTCCCTCACCTGGGCTGGGTCATCTCCCCTCACCTGGGCCAGGTCACTTCTCACCTGGGCTGCGTCACCTCACCATTCGGGGTGAATTTAAGGGCGAATTTGAGGTGACTCTGGGCTGTCTCTGGGGTGAGTTTTGGGGTGAATCTGGGTGAATTTGGGGCTTCGCCAGGGGCAGACCTGCTGAAGCTGACACGGGAGGACGTGATCCAGATCTGCGGCCCCGCTGATGGCATCCGGCTCTTCAACGCCCTCAAGGGCAGGTGGGGCTCACCTGGGGGGGGGGGCTGGGACACACCTGGGGAGCTGGGACTCATCTGGGGGGGCTGGGACACACCTGGGGAGCTGGGACTCATCTGGGGGGGCTGGGACACACCTGGAGGGGCTGGAGTCACCTGGGGGGCTGGGACACACCTGGGGGGCTGGGACTCATCTGGGGGGGCTGGGACACACCTTGGGGGACTGCGACACACCTGGGGGGCAGGGACTCATCTGGGGGGGGTAGGGTCACCTGGGGGGGCTGGGACACACCTGGGGGGGGGTGTGGGGTCACCTGGGGGGCTGGGACACACCTGGGGGGGGCTGGGACACACCTGGGGGGGGTCAGGATTCACCTGGGGGGCTGGGGTTCACCTGGGGGGGGTCAGGACTCACCTGGCCCAGGCTTTTCCCATCCGAGTCAGGAATTCAGAGGAACTTTGGGAAAGGAGGTCCAGGTTGGACAGAGGAATTGGGGACTGGGGATTGAGAATTAGGGATTTGGGATTGGGAATTGGGATTGGGGGTTGGGAATTGGGATTGGGGATGGGGGTTGGGAATTGGGGATTGGGATTGGGGGTTGGGAATTGGGAATTGGGGATTGGGGATGGGGGTTGGGAATTAGGGATTGGGAATTGAGAATTAGTGGTTTGGGATTGAGAATTGGGAATTGGGGATTGGGAATTGAGGATTGGGGATTAGGGATTGGGAAATAGGAACTGGGAATTGGGAATTAGTGGTTTGGGATTCAGAATTGGGAATTGGGAATTGGGAACTGGGGATTGGGAATTGAGGATTGGGGATTAGGGATTGGGAAATAGGAACTGGGAATTGGGAATTAGAGATTAGGGATTGGGAAGTCTTTGAGTTTGAGACTCCAGGACTGGAGGCCCAGGCCAGGAGCTCCTGCTGCTCCAGGAGCTGTCTCCACCTGGCACCTGCCCAGAAGGTTCCCACAGGGCTGTTCCTCACACCTTGCTGTAAAAATCAGGGGTTTGCCCCAGGAGTCTGACACACCTGGAATGTTTTGGGAGGATGAGAGGGACAGAGGGCCCAGGTGGGAATGGCTGGAGAGCATCCTCAGGTACCTGACAGGGACAGGGGAGCCTCTCCAGGTGGGAATGGCTGGGGAGCATCCTCAGGTACCTGACAGGGACAGGGGAGCCTCTGCAGGTGGGAATGGCTGGGGAGCATCCTCAGGTACCTGACAGGGACAGGGGAGCCTCTCCAGGTGGGAATGGCTGGGGAGCATCCTCAGGTACCTGACAGGGACAGGGGTTAGGGTTAGGGTGGGAATTCCCAGGTGGGAATTCCAGAGGAGCATCATCAGGTACCTGACAGGGACAGGGAGCCCCTCCAGGTGGGAATTCCAGGGAATGCTGACCTGGGCCACCAAGTGGACACCTGGAGCTCAGGTGGACACAGCACAGGGGTTCTCTGGGATGGGCTCATCCAGCTGCTCCTGGGGACACCTGGCAGGGGGAGGGGCTGGGCAGGGGGAGCCCCAGGTGACCCTCACCTGTCCCAGGATGGTGCGGCCCCGCCTGACCATCTACGTGTGCCAGGAGTCACAGCAGGTGAGGGAGCCCCAGCACGAGCACGAGGACGGCGACGGCAGCAGCGGCACCTTCTTTGGTGAGGGGGGGCAGGGACTCACCTGGGGCGGCAGGGAGCTCACCTGGGGGCAGGGAGCTCACCTGGGGGCAGGGAGCACACCTGGGGGGGCCGGGAGCACACCTGGGAGGGCAGGGAGCTCACCTGGAGGGCAGGGACTCACCTGGGAGGCAAAGAGGGGCTGGGACACACCTGAGGGTGGGGGAGGGGCTGGGGGGGTGGGGGAGGGGCTGGTTTCCATCATTCCTGTCGTGCTGAGGACAAACCCACCTGAACAGTCCAGGTGCTGCTGCTCAGGGGGCCTGGGAGGTCTGTGGGGCCAGGGGTGGAAATGCCAGGCAGGACATGGTGACAGACAGGACAGGGGTGCCAGGCAGGACAGGGGTGACAGAGAGGTCACAGGTGACAAAGAGGACGTGGGTGCCATGCAGGTCATGGTGGCAGACAGGACACAGGTGAGACTGGACAGGGGTGACAGACAGGTCACAGTGACAGGATACAGTGACAGACAGGTCACAGTGACAGGCAGGACACAGGTGACAGACAGGACACAGTGCCAGGCAGGACAGGGGTGACAGGCAGGTCACAGTGCCAGGTAGGACAAAGGTGACAGGTCACAGTGACAGACAGGACATGGTGACAGACAGGTCCCTGTTGGGAGCAGAGCCGTGCCCAGTGCAGGTGGCCGTGCTGGCACACCTGTCAGGTGTCCCGTGCCCACAGTGTACCACGCCGTGTACCTGGAGGAGCTGACGGCGGCCGAGCTGGCCGAGAAGCTGGCACAGCTGTTCCGGGTGCCCGCCCAGCACATCCAGCACATCTACAAACAGGGCCCCACGGGCATCCACGTGCTGGTCAGCGACCAGGTAACCCCACCTGCCCCAGGACACACCTGGCAGTGACCAGGTAACCCCACCTGCCCCGGGCATCCACCTGGCAGTGACCAGGTAACCCCACCTGCCCCGGGCATCCACCTGGCAGCGACCAGGTAACACCCCCCTGCGGCAGGGCACACCTGGCAGCAACCAGGTAACACCCCCCTGCGGCAGGGCACACCTGGGTGATCCCCCCCTGCCTGAGGGCACACCTGGCAGTGACCACGTAACACCCACCTGCCCCAGGGCACACCTGGCATTGACCCTCCTGTCCCAGGACACACCTGGCATTGACCCCCCTGCCCCAGGGCACACCTGGCAGTGACCAGGTAACGCCCACCTGCCCCACAGACACACCTGGCAGTGACCAGGTAACGCCCACCTGCCCCACAGACACACCTGGCAGTGACCAGGTAATGCCCACCTGCCCCAGGGTACACCTGGCAGTGACCAGGTAATGCCCCCTGCCCCAGAGCGTACCTGGAGGTCACCCTGAGGGCAGCATCACCTGGGCAGGTGCTGGGAAGGGCCCAAATAAATAAAATATTTCTGGTTGGTGCCTCCAAAGGTCCCACCTGAACTCCCACCTGGGTGCCTCCAGCCCTTTGGAACCCAAATTTTTTCCCAAAAAAAATCCCTAAATTGGTGCTGTTTGGTTTTTTTTCAGATGATCCAGAACTTCCAGGATGAATCCTGCTTCATCCTGGACACCCTGAAAGGTGTGTGAGTACCTGGGCTCTGTGTTTGGGCCACACCTGAGTCACATCAGCCCTTCCCACCTTCCCTCACCTGTTCTGGGCTTCCTTTGCAGCCGAAACCAATGACAGCTACCACATCATCCTGAAGTAGGGGGCCAGGTGAGGGACAGGTGAGGAGCACCTGCAGCCTCTCAGCACACCTGGAGACCCTCCACTCCCAGCACGAGGACACAGCAGAAATCTGGGAACCCCCCAGGTGTTGTTACCTGGCCACCCCCCCTCACAGGGAACACCTGGAGAGCCCCCAGGTGTGGTCACCTGGCAGCCCTGCCCACAGGTGACTCCTGGCATGGACAGGATGCTCCACAGCTGGAGCTCTGGGGCACCAGGTGTGCACCCACCTGGGACAGGTGTTGCCTCCAGGTGGGTGCAGGTGTGATCTCATAAGGTCATCAAGAATTCCAGATCCAGATTTAATTACGGAAAATTGGAGGATAAAGGAATAACTGGGGGTGGGGGGTGGGGAGGGGACAATGCTGAGTGCTTTGGGGAGAAAAGCAAATATTTGGCTCTTTCTGCTGAATATGTGAAGTGATTGAAGTGGCTCTGGGCAGGTGTCCAGGTGAGGGATCTGCCCAGGTGTGGGAGGTTGATCCCCAGATCCCTCAGACCTGGATGCTCCAGGTAACACCAGCCTCAGCCCCTCCGGTGTTTCAGGCAAAAAAAAAAAAAACAGGAAAAAAGACAATAAACCCCAAGGATTTGATTTAAATAAAGCCAGGGTGGGACCCAGGTGTGGCAGGTCCTGGCTCAGGTGTGATAGTCTGGCCAGTGCAGGGGGTCAGCACCACCCCAGAACCTCCCCAGGACTGAGTAGCACCTCCAAAATCACCCCAAAACCATCCCCAAGACCGCACAAAAATCACTCAAAACCACCCCCCAAGAAATACCCAAAATCACCCCCAAACCACCCCAAAATCACCTCCAAAAATCTGCCAGATCACCTCAGGATGGCCCCAAAATCACCTCAAAATATCCCTGAATCTTCCCCCAAATTACCCCCTCACCATCCAAAGTTACCCCAAAATCATCTACAAATTGCCCCAAATCCCCTCAAATTCATCCCCAAATCCCCCCAAATTCATCCCCAAATCCCCCATCCCCCCGGGGGTGTCTGGGCTGGAGCACCCTCGGTTGATCCTGGCTCAGGTGTGCCCAGGTGGGACACACCTGGAGGAGGAGGAGGAGGGGGTCTTTGATCCTGTGAGCCCCTTCCTTGGTCAGTGACTGCCAGGTGTGTGCTCAGTCCTGGCCCCCAGACTCCAAACCCAGCTGGGGGCAGGAAAGGCAGCAGGGATCAGTGGAGGGAAGAGCTTCCACAAACAGAACGGCAACATTGGTAAAGAAAAGAGTACAGAAGGGCAGAAATTAACCCTGTCCTGGCCACAACCAGGCCATTCCCACCTCTTGCTGCACTCCGCCCACACCATTCCTTATGCCACACCCTGCACTCACCCTTTACTCCGTCCACACCATTCCTTATCCCACACCCTGCACTCACCCTTTACTCCATCCACACCATTCCTTATCCCTTGCACTCACCCTTTACTCCATCCACACCATTCCTTATCCCACACCTTGCACTCACCCTTTACTCCATCCACACCATTCCTTATCCCACACCTTGCACTCACCCTTTACTCCATCCACACCATTCCTTATCCCTTGCACTCACCCTTTACTCCATCCACACCATTCCTTATCCCTTGCACTCATCCTTTACTCCATCCACACCATTCCTTATCCCTTGCACTGGCTCTTTATTCTACACTGTCCACACCACTCCTTATCCCAAACCTTGCACTGGTTCTTTATTCTGCACCATCAATGTCATTCCTGATCCCAAACCTTGCACTCACCCTTTTTTCTGCACCATCCACACCATTCCTTATCCCGAACCTTGCCCTTGTCCTTTATTCTGCCCCATTGTCCTGGTTTAGGGCAAATTTGGGAGAAAACCTCCCAAGGGGCCCCTCCAGAAAGCAAACCCACACGGCCCCTAGCCCCAACCAGTTCAGGAAGGATTCCTCAGAGAGAAGTGGAAAGAACCTTTTTGTTTAACAGGCACGGCACCCCCAGCACAAAAAATGAACAATACCAGATGACAGCACTCTGTCACTGCTCTGACAAAGATGACAAATGCAGAAAGTCTCTCCTGGGGTGGTCGCTCTGTTATCAGTCCCTCCGGCGCTGGGGCAGCTGCTGCAGCCACAAGGTGCAAACTCTCGGTGTTTGCCAGGTCCCAGTCTGGAGCAGGTTCGAGTGGTTCCAAGAAAAGGGAAGAAAAACAGTCCAGGGAAGATTTGGACTGCCTAGTTAAGCTAACCAGCAGAAGCAAAAAGCAGCAGCAAGAGCAAAGCAAGAAGCCAAAGCAGCACTTTGTCCTGCCCTGTCTGTGTGTCCCACCAGCTGTGGGGGAGCAACTGATGACAAAACCAAACCAAACCAAAAGTTCACTCTTCAGAGCCAGTCCTGAAGGCACAGAACATAATATCCAGCATAAACAGAGCAACGACTGGGGATACAAGCATCATAATGTCACCCTAGGACAGCCATCCACACCATTCCTTATCCCACACCCTGCACTCACCCTTTACTCCATCCACACCATTCCTTATCCCACACCCTGCACTCACCCTTTACTCCATCCACACCATTCCTTATCCCACACCCTGCACTCACCCTTTACTCCATCCACACCATTCCTTATCCCACACCCTGCACTCACCCTTTACTCCATCCACACCATTCCTTATCCCACACCCTGCACTCACCCTTTACTCCATCCACACCATTCCTTATCCCTTGCCCTCACCCTTTACTCCATCCACACCATTCCTTATCCCACACCCTGCACTCACCCTTTACTCCATCCACACCATTCCTTATCCCACACCTTGCACTCACCTTTACTCCATCCACACCATTCCTTATCCCAACCCTGCACTCACCCGTTACTCCATCCACACCATTCCTTATCCCTGTGCACTCACCCTTTACGCCATCCACACCATTCCTGTATCCCTTGCACTCACCCTTTACTCCATCCACACCATTCCTTATCCCTTGCACTCACCCTTTACTCCATCCACACCATCCTTATCCCTTGCACTCACCCTTTACTCCATCCACACCATTCCTTATCCCTTGCACTCACCCTTTACTCCATCCACACCATTCCTTATCCCTTGCACTCACCCTTTACTCCATCCACACCATTCCTTATCCCACACCTTGCACTCACCCTTTACTCCATCCACACCATTCCTTATCCCACCCCTGCCCTCACCCTTTTCCTGCACCACCCACCCCCTGCCCAGGTTCCCCCATGTTCCAGCTGTGCCCACATTTCACGCACAGCAGGAGTTTCACCTCCTCAATCCCCGGCTGTCCCAGGTGTGTGTTGAGATCAGTCAATCCTGGCTGTCCGTGTGTCTGTCCTGGATCTCCCAGGACATGAGAGCTGCTGTGCCCGGAGCTTCCAGCTGGAGCTGCCCATCCTCGTCCTCCCTGGGAGCCACAGCAGTGTCACCCCAGCCAGCGGTGTCAGACATCAAGGGGAGAAGGATGATGAGGAGACTCCATCTTATGAGAAGGCTAATTAATTACTTAATTATACGATATTATTCTATATTATATTGCACTGAATCTGCCAAGCACTCAACTGCACTGCACAGAACCCGACAGTCACGACACACACACATGGATTCAACTGATCAATGAATCCAATTGACCAGAATAATTGATCACATAACCAGAATTCAATCACCAATTCCCTTCAGGCAAACAATCTTCCACAACGCATCCCACTTGTGAACAGCACAGGAGCAGCAATTGAGATCAGAACTGGTTTTCCTTTCTCTGAGGTTCAGAGCATGAGAATCCCAGAAATATCCTTGGGAAGTTGTGCCTGGCTTTTCTCTGTGCAGAGAAATGTGGCCACACAGTGGGACACAGTTCCGTTTCCAGAATGTTCTCACCCCAGAATCGAAGCCCCCCAGGGACATTTGTGTTTCCCTGTCCTCTCCATCTCCCACCAAGCGCACCCAGGTCCCTGAGCAGGAGCAATCCCAGGGTGGGTTTGCCTTTGCTCGAGGCAGGACTGATCCAAACTCTTCCCTGGCAGTTCCTGGTGTGTCCACAGGGGCTTGGTTTCCTTCTGCAGCCCCGGGGCTCACACAGGGCAGGGCTGTTCCACTGTGCAGTGTTGGGCTGTTGGAGCGTCCCCAGGACGAGGTGAGAGATGAGAATTGGCTCCAAGTTTTCAGAAGGCTGATTTATTATATTATGATATTTATTACATTAAAAGAAAATTATATACTAAAACTATACTAAAGAAAGAGAAAGGAGGCTGGACAAGAATGAATAATAAAACCTTGTGACAGACCAGCGAGTCTGACACAGCTGGACTGGGATTGGTCATTAATTAAAAACAATTCACATGGAACCAATCAAAGATGCACCTGCTGATAAACCATCTCCAGGCCACATTCCAACAAATTAATGTTTGCATTTCTTTTCTGAGGCTTCTCAGGAGAAAGGTCCTGCCAAAGGGATTTTTATAAAATATCATGGTGACAGCGCAGCCTCAGGTGGTGACAGTCACTCCCAGCTTGGGGTGCCCAGGTGACTTCACTGACTGCAGGTCCCATCGCTGGAAGGTGCCCAGGTTTGCCCTCAGGGTGGTTTTTAGCAGCCCCTTGCACTGGCCCAGATCCCCAGGGCTGGTGCCTGGCAGGGAATGGGACACCCCCTCCCCATCCCTAGGGAATGGACACCCCCTCCCCATCCCGAGGGGAATGGGACACCCCCTCCCCATCCCTAGGGAATGGACACCCCCTCCCCATTTCTAGGAAATGTGACACCCCTCCCCATCCCGAGGGAATGGACACCCCCGCCCCATCCCGAGGGAATGGGACACCCCCTCCCCATCTCTAGGGAAATGTGACACCCCCTCCCCATCCCGAGGGAATGGACACCCCCTCCCCATCCCGAGGGGAATGTGACACCCCTCTCCATCCCGAGGGGATGGACACCCCCTCCCCATCCCGAGGGGAATGGGACACCCCCTCCCCATCCCGAGGGAATGGGACACCCCCTCCCCATCCCTAGGGAATGGACACCCCCTCCCCATCCCTAGGGAATGGACACCCCCTCCCCATCCCTAGGGAAATGGGACACCCCCTCCCCATCCCGAGGGAATGTGACACCCCCTCCCCATCCCGAGGGAATGGACACCCCCTCCCCATCCCGAGGAGAATGGGACACCCCCTCCCCATCCCGAGGGGGATTGTGACCACCCACTCCCCATCTCCGAGGGGAATGTGACAGGACCACCCCCCTTCCCCCTCCCGAGGGGATTACTGTGACACCACCCCCCTCCCCCCCTCCCGAGGGAACTGGGACACCCCCCCTACCCATCCCGAGGGGTGTACCCCCCCTCCCCATCCCGAGGAATGGACCCCCCCCCCCGAGGGACACCCCCTCCCCATCCCGAGGGGAATGGACACCCCCTTCCCTCCCGGGGATTGACACACCCCCTTCCCATCTCGAGGGAAATGGGACACCCCCCTCCCCATCCCGAGGGGATGTGACACCCCCTCCCCATCCCGAGGGGATGTGACACCCCCTCCCCATCCTGAGGGGAATGGACACCCCCTCCCCATCCCGAGGGGAATGGGACACCCCTCTCCATCCCTAGGGGAATGGGACACCCCCTCCCCACCCTCTCTGGCCCGGGTGTCCATGAGCCCATGAACTCGGTCCCCCGTCCCACACAGTTCTCTCAGGCCCCCACATCACCGTGGGATGGGGAGTTTTTGTTTTTCCAGGCCCGGGGGCTGAGAGGCACAGGCTCCATCTCCAGGCACCCTCGGGTGCCCCTGCCCCTGCCAGCTCGTGGCCCTGGCAGGTTTGGGGTGCTGTGATGCCACCGACTGCTGCTCCCCACATCTCGGGTTTCTTCCTTGAAATGGCTCCCGAGGTATTTCTGAGTCTTTTTTCCCAGCCCCATGACCGAAGAAGAAGTCGAGATTCCTCAGTTTTGTTTTCCAGGGTTGTTTATTTTCCCTTGTCCATTCCATTCCTTCTCTGCCCTGCTGAGGTCTGTCCAGCAGGTCGGGTTGTGGCACAGTCCCTGCCCTTGGGGTGGTGTTGGCTTTTGATACTAAAAACTACCTGTACTTTATTTACAGTAACTTTCCAATCCCTATCACCTGTGTTAGACAGTCTGTCTCTGCTCCAAACCAATCCAGCAGTGCCACCATCACAGCAGAAGATGGAGGACAAGGAGAAGAAGGACAGGACAGATTCCCCCATCTTGCCTCTTGAACCCCCATTCTAAATCCCCAAAATTCTACTTTTTCACCCCGTGACAAATTCACTGTCATTCTACTCAAACTCCTGTGGCTTGTAACTCCTCACACAAAGTTGGGAATAGTTTCCATGGCTAAAATCAAAGGCACAGGTGTGTTTGACTCCATGCCAAGGTATCTGAGCCCCTCAACTGGGTCTTGAGTCCTCCAGGGCAGCCAGAGCAATGTCCTGGGTTGCAATGCTCACACTGGGACTCGATCCCTGGCCCCAGGGGCTCCACCACAATGGCAGCTCAGTTCCCCAGTCGTGGATTGGGCTGGGGTGCAGTGCCCATGGCTGGTTCCATCCTCCCTCCCGGCCCTCCAGGATGGCATCTCTCCCTCCAGGATGGCATCTCTCCCTCCAGGATGGCATCTCTCCCTCCAGGATAGCATTTCTCCCTCCAGGATGGCATCTCTCCCTCCAGGATGGCATCTCTCCCTCCAGGATGGCATCTCTCCCTCCAGGATGGCATTTCTCCCTCCAGGATGGCATCTCTCCCTCCAGGATGGCATTTCTTCCTCCAGGATGGCATTTCTCCCTCCAGGATGGCATCTCTGCCCCAATCCTGAGGCATCCTGGGCACCTGTGAGAAACAGCTCCTCACTTTTCATCGTTCAGGAAGGTTCATTAAACCTTATCAGAAATACAACAGAAGACTGAATAAAGATAAAAGGTTACAGCGCCGAGAGCAAAAGATTTTCCCCGCCATGTGCTCAGCCCCCTCACCATGGAGGTTTTCCCTTTTAACCCTTTAACGCCTCCCAAAGTTGTGTCCATCAACCCCTTCTTCGCTGTCCAGTGGTGGAGATCTCCTCCTCAAATCCTGACTGGAGCTCAGGTGTCCCCACAGTGACAGCCAGCCCTCCCAGGTGTCCCTTGATAACCACGTGAGGGGGTGCAGCCCAACTATAAAACTATAAACTTCTCTTAACCTATATACATGAGATTTGTCCATTAATTGTGAGTCAATCATGGCGTTACTCATTGTTAGGAAAATTCATCCACAAACACCAGAGGTTTGTGTCCAAAGAGGAGCCAGAGGAGTCCTTTTTTTGGCTTTATTCCAATCAAGGCAGAGGCCATGGGGCATCCCCTGGGGTCTCTCAGATTTCTGGAGGACGCAGCCTCCTTTTTATCCCAATTTCCAGACACATTTCCCTTCTCTCTTTCCCCATTTCTGAGGTGCTTGAGAGGTTCAGACTTCCCAGAGCACCTGATACCAAAGATTTCCCTCTAATGTACAACCCTCCCTTTAAATCTTATGGAATTTAGGTGTTTTTCTTCCCCATTGTTTCTCTCATCTCTCAACATCTAATTTCATTTATCAGCAAACATAAAGTTTGTTTGTAAAAGCAAATCTCTTTTCCCATTCATCAATCAGTGCAATCCTTCCCATTGTTTCTCTTCTCTCCCAGTGCTGGTTTTATCCACCAGCAGACCCAGAGCTGGTTTGGAAAGACAAATCCCTGATTCCTCTCACTCCTCTATCACACACCCCAAGCTGGGAATGACTGTCCCTTGTGGTGCCAGCCCAGATGTACCTGGCACACTGATCCTGGCAGCCCAATCCACCTGGATCCCCCTGGTGGTTGTTGTGCTGCTCCTCAGCCTGGCTCTCGAGCACACAACGGTTTTCATGCTCAGCTCCTTTCCCTCTGTCCTGCTTTGAGCAGCCAGGTGTGTGCTGAGGGGGGCAGGAGCCTCCCCTGAAATGGAGAATGCAAACCCCCTCCTTCTGCATTGTTTTAATTTTGAAATTAAGGGGCTCTCAGGAAAAGATAGGGGAGCGGGAATAACAGTTCTTTATTAGGGAAGAAAATAAAAAACAAAATAAGATAAAATAAGATAAAGAAAAGAAAGAAAAAGAAAAATAAGAAAAGGAAAAGGAAAAGGAAAAGGAAAAGGAAAAGGAAAAGGAAAAGGAAAAGGAAAAGGAAAAGGAAAAGGAAAAGGAAAAGGAAAAGGAAAAGGAAAAGGAAAAGGAAAAGGAAAATAAACAGTGCAGTGATACAAACCAGCCCTGCCAGAGTCAGAGCAGGCCCAGCCCCCTGTGGCTCAGGGTGGTGGCACAGTCCCATCCCAGGGGGGCTCAGGGTGGTGGCACAGTCCCATCCCAGGGGGGCTCAGGGTGGTGGCACAGTCCCATCCCAGGGGGCTCAGGGTGGTGGCACAGTCCCATCCCAGGGGGGCTCAGGGTGGTGGCACAGTCCCATCCCAGGGGGGCTCAGGGTGGTGGCACAGCCCCATCCCAGGGGGGCTCAGGGTGGTGGCACAGTCCCATCCCAGGGGGGCTCAGCCCTCCTGCAGTGCCAGCTGTGGTTCTGCTGGAGCAGGGATCCTGCACAAGGGGGGAGTTTTCCTCTGCAGCTCCAGGGCTGCTGGAGATGGGCCTGGGCTCCCTCTAGGAATGCAGGGGAGCAGAAAGCTGCTCCTCTGGGAATGCAGGGGGCAAAGGCTGCTGGGGTGTCCCAAACCTCAGATTGTATGCAGGTAGGAATGTTTGAAATCTCAGATTGTATCCAGGCAGGTAGGAATGTTTGAAATCTCAGATTGTACCCAGGAATGTTTGAAATCTCAGATTGTACCCAGGCAGGAATGTTTGAGATCTCAGATTGTATCCAGGAATGTTTGGCTCCTCCCTGAGCAGAGCATCTCCCAGTGGGATGATGGAATTTTATCAGCCATGCAGGGACACTCACTGGCCCATGAACAGAAAGTAATTAATCATTAATGGCCCATGAACAGGAGATTTCTCCTGGAGGGAGGATTGGCTGTGGGAGAGATAAAGAAAACCTGCCCCATGAACAGGGGAGAACTACCCCACCTCTGACAGATGGATCCTGGGCTCCACCCAGACCCCCAGGAACTGCTCAGAGAACTTTCCAGAGCCTGGATGGTGTGCTGGGCTCCCCCCAGGAGCCCAGGGCATTCCCTCCAGCCCAGCCCACTCCCACCTTTCTCCACGGTGTTGCAGCATCCTGGGCTCCCTCAGACAATCCTCGAGGGAACACCTTTCCCAGGAGTCTCCTGCAGGGCCTGGGGGTCTCTGTCCTGTTTCCAGCCCCCCTGGCAGTGCCCACATCCCAGGACAGGATCCCAGTTCCTCGGCTTTGCTCTGGCCAGTTCCAAATCTCGATATCCCAGTGTCAGGACCCAGGACATTGCTCTGGCTGCCCTGGAGGACTCGAGAGCCTGTCAGGCGCTCAGAGACCTTGGCACAGAGTCACAAACACCTGTGCCTTTGATTTTAGCCCATGGAAACAATTCCCAACTTTGTGTGAGGAGTTACAAGGCACAAGAGTTTGAGTGGAATGACAGTGAATTTGTCACAGGGTGAAAATGCAGAATTTTGGGGATTTAGAATGAGGGTTCAGGAGTCAAGATGGAGGAATCTGGGCATGTCCTGTCCTTCTCCTTCTTGTCCTTCATCTTCTGCTGTGATGGTGACACTTTTTAATTAGTTTAGAGACAAACTGTCTAACATAAGTGACAAGTATTAGAAAATTATTGTAAATAAAGTACATGTAGCTCATAGTATAAAAAGCCAACACCACCCCAAGGGCAGGGACTGTGCCACAACCCGACCTGCTGGACAGACCTCAGCAGGGCAGAGAAAGAGTGGAACAGATAAGGAAAAATAACCCTGAAAAGCAAAACCGACGAATCTCAACTTCTTCTGGGAAAAAAGAGACTTTTCTACTACCTCAAAAGTCATCTCAACCACAGAAAGCCGAGATCCCAGCACTGGAGCAGCCAGGCCAGCAGGGGCTGAACCTTTTCCAGATCCCACAGGACTCCTGGGGACTGGGATTGGGGAATTCTCCCTGGTGCTGCCTCTTGGCTTGGGAGGGCCCTGCTTCCTCTGCATCCCTCACTGCCTGACCTGCTCTGCTCTTGGATTTCTTCTTGTGAAAAATGCCTGGTTTATGACTGGCTTTTCGCAAATATTCAAATGAATATTATCTGTGTTGTGTTAGAAAGTGATGCTGTATTAATTCTTTTAATAAATTCTTTTAAGCAGTGAGTTAAATACAGTTTTAGGTTATAACAAAATGTTAGACTAGAAACTGTGCTGTGTAGGATATTTTTTTCCTAAAGAAAGGACTGGCACTGAGCCAGCAGCCACAGGACACCTGAATGGTTCAGAGAAAGAGAATTTATTGCTCCCTGCTCAGAACAAACGAACTTCTCCTGCCTCGCTGAGCCCTGCAGAGCCGTCAGGGTTCAGAGGCAGGAGCTGACCCTGCCCAGACAGAATCCTGGCTTTGAATGGAATTGATGCACCATGGATGAGGTGTATGAATGTGCAACAGGCTGGTGCTTTAAGGGTTAATCCTCTGTTCACGTGGGGCCTTTTTCGGGCTTGTTTTGCCCAGAAAAAGTTCCCGGACTGTCTGTAACTCTTTTTTCTTATTGCCTCATATTGTCCTAATCCAAATTGTCCAATTTTTTATTACTCTAATATCATTACTATTTTTATAAACATTTAATTACTATTAAACTGTAAACATTTTAAAAACAAGTGGTTGGCGTTTTTGACATTGGGCAGGGACTCCTCCCTGGGAGGGTGGGCAGGCCCTGGGATGGATTTCCCTGGAAGCTGCGGCTGCCCCGTCCCTGGCAGTGCCCGAGGCCAGGCTGGACAGGGTTCGGAGGACCCTGGGGCAGAGGGAGGTGTCTTTGCCATGGCAGGTGTGGCAGGGGACGATCTTTGAGGTCCTTTCTGCCCCAAAACGTTCCGCGAGCCCACGGCCGCCCTCAGACCTCCATCTTCCGCACTTCCGGACTCCACTTCCCATCACACCCCGCGCCAGCACGGCCCTGCGTCCCCAGGGGACTCGCTTTCCCATGGTGCCTCGCGGCGGCGCAGCGGCGGCGCGGGGATCACGTGACGCCGGGTGCTATAAAAGCGGCGGCGCAGCGGCCGCGGCCCCATTGTTGTCGGCGCGCGCGGTGGGGCGGGAGCGGCCCCGGACCCCCCCGGGAGCGGCCCCGGGGCCCCTCCAGCGCCCCCCGCCCCCAGCCGGCCCCCAAACCCCCCCGGGCACCGGTGAGTGGCGGGGAACGGCAGCAGGGGCAGGCCTCGGGGGCTGGAGGGAGGGCGGGGGGGGCGGCCCCGCCTGCGGGGGGCGGGGAGGGCTGTGAGGGATTGGGGGGGGGCGTCTGTGAGGAATGGGGGTTCCAAGGGATAGGGGGGCTGTGAGAAATGGGGGGGGGGTCTGTGAGGGATGGGGGTTCCAAGGGATAGGGGGGCTGTTGAGAAATGGGGGGGGTCTGTGAAGGATTGGGGGTTCCAAGGGATAGGGGGGCTGTGAGAAATGGGGGGGGTCTGTGAGGGATGGGGGTTCCAAGGGATATGGGAGGCGTGTGAGAAATGGGGGGGGGGGGTCTGTGAAGGATTGGGGGTTCCAAGGGATAGGGGGGCTGTGAGAAATGGGGGGGGTCTGTGAAGGATTGGGGGTTACAAGGGATAGGGATTCTGTGAGGGATTGGGGGGGGCGTCTGTGAGGGATGGGGCTTCCAAGGGATATGGGGGTTCCAAGGGACGGGGGGATCTGTGACAGATTGGGAGGCTGTAGGAGATGGGGGGCTGTGAGGAATTTGGGGTTTCAAGGGATATGGGTGCTCTGACCGATGGGGGGGCTGTAGGGGATGGGGGCGTTCCAGCGCTATCAGGGATGGGGGTGAAAGGGTCTGGGGGCTTCACAGCTGGGGTAGCCACAGGGGATGCTGGGGGGGCGTTAGGGAGGGGGGGCTGTAGGGCGGGGGGGCCATGGGGGATGTGTGAGGGAGGGGCTCAGAGCTCGAGGGGGAGCCTACAGCTTGGGGGGCCTGTAGGGGATGTGGGAGGGCTATAGGTGATATGGGTGGGCCTTATATAAGAATGTGTGGGAGATGGGAGGCTGTGGAGTGTATGGAGGTTGTGAGGGGGGGGTCCCTGTAACTGTAGATCTGTGGGAAATGGTGGGGGGGGGGCTGTGTGAAATGTGGGGCTGCCCCTGCTGGAAACATCTGGGGGTGCCTCTAGGGGATGGGGGGTGGCTTGTAGGGGATGGGGGTGGCCGTAGGGGTTGGGGTGGCTATAGGGGATGGGCTCCTGTGAAGGGTGTGGGGGGTCCTTACAGCGCCCCCTGCATTGGGGGCCTGTAGGGGCTGTGTAGGGCCCCCCTTATATTTGGGGAGGGGCTTTTGGGGGGGTTCTGGCAGGTGGGGTCTCCCCTCTGCTGTACTGGGGGGGGCACTGGAGGTGATCAGAGTGGCCTTGGCACCTGTGGGTGGCCTTGGGGACCTCATGGGGGGGCACAGGGGTTGTGTTGGGGGTCCTCCAGAAGCTGATGGTGATGATGGGGAGGTCACACCTGGGGGGTCAGGTGTCCCCAGAGGTGGGGGAGGGGAGGGGCTGTTCTGCTGTTGGGCTGATCCCTCTCCAGGCCTCACCCCCCCCCAAGGTGATTCTGGGGGATCCCAGGTGACCCTGGGACAGGTGAGACACCTTGGAAAGGGCTCCTGCTGCCCCACCCTCACCTGTCCAGGGCTCCTCTCTGCATCCAGGTGTTCTGGGTTCTCTTCCACCTTCATCCCTTGTTTGCAGCCCTGGGGGGTTTTGTGGGGTCACCTTTTCCATCCCCCCAGGTACTTGTGAAGCACCTTTGGGGGTCCCCTTCACCTCCTGGGCCTCTGGTGTTCACGGACCCCCCTTGGTCTCCCAATTCCAGTGATGGACACAGGCCCAAGGAGGTTTTTTTGGGGTCACCTTTCTGTCCCCCAACACCTGGGGACACCTGTCCTTCCTTCCCAGGCTCTTTCAGCCAGGAGGTTTCCCAGATCAGCTCCTGTATTCCAGGAACCCCAAACTCTCCTGATCCCTCCCCTGCTCCAGAAGTGATTCCAGAACATGGGAAAGAAATTTATATTTTTACTTTAGCTCCTTTTGGTGAGGTTTAATCCCTGAAATTCCCCAGTTCCCATGGCTCCTCCCTCAGGATCTGAACCCATTTTTCCTTCCTCATCCCATGGATCCTCCTCGGGATGCTGGCTGCAGAAATGCTGGAAGCTCTGTGGGAGCTGTATCCCAGATTTCCCTGAGGAGCCCAAATTTCCCACCTTTCACCCTAAAACAAAGAGATGAGTGTTGGGAATGTCAGCAGTAACCTGGGGTGGGCTCAGATCCATGGGAGGTCCATGGGCCTCTCAGCTGCTGAGGCAAATCCTTGGGGAAAACATTGGAAAACTTGACCCATTCCTTACAGATCCAGACTGCCCAAATCTTCCTGGTGATCCTCCCAAAATTCCAGTTTTTGGCTGGAATAACACCTGGATTCATTGGTGTTCCCGGAGCCTTTCTGGGGGGGTTCCCCCAGAGCTGCTCGTGGGTCATTCCAAATTTCACCCTGGAATATCCTGGATCCCTGCTTTTGGTGTGTCTGGTCCCTCTAATCCATCCAGAGAACCCATCTTTGGCTCTGGATTTCTGTGGGAATCTTGTTATCTTCAGCAGAACAGTGGGTGCTGGAAGCCAGGGAGTGCAAGCAGGAATTCTTGAGAATCCCCTTGATCCAGGGGGATTTTGGGAGCCATCCCAGAATCCACAGGATGCTGAGAGGATTGGAAAATCAGGAAATCATCCCTAATTTCTTG
>NC_066338.1:10252689-10304525 GCF_022539315.1 Serinus canaria
TTTAATTAGTTTAGAACCAACTGTCTACTACTAAGTGACAATATTAGAAAATTATTGTAATAAAGTACATGTAGCTCATAGTATAAAAGGGCACACCACCCCAAGGGGCGAGGAACTGTGCCAGCACAACCCGACCTGCTGGACACCATAGCAGTGCCCAGAGAAGATGGACAGATAAGGAAATAACCCTTAAAAGCAAAACCGACTATCTCAACTTCTTCTGCCCTGAAAAAAGAGACGTTTCTACTACCTCAAAGTCATATCTCAACGCACAGAAAGCCTAGATCCCCAGCACTGGAGCAGCAGGCTCAGCAGGGCGTGAACCCTTTTCCAGATCCCCAAGGACTCCTGGGGACTGGGAGTTGGGGATTCCCCTGGTGCTGGCTCTTGGCTTGGAGGGCCCTGCTTCTCTGCATCCTCATGCCTGACCTGCTCTGTGCTTCTTTTGGATTTCTTGCTTTGTGAACTGCTGGTTTATGACTGGCTTTTCACACAGTCAAATATTCAAATGATTTATCTGTGTTGTGTTAGAAAGTGATGCTGTATTACTCTATTTTTTTTTAATAAATTCTTTTCTAAGCATTGAGTTAAGACCGTTTTAGGGTTATAAAACAAACTGTTAGACTAGAAACGTGCTGTGTAGGATAATTTTTTTCCTAAAGAAGGACTGGCACTGAGCCAGCAGCCACATGACAACCTGAATGGTTCAAGAAAGAGATTTATTGCTCCCTGCTCAGAACAAACGACTTTCTCCTGCCTCGCTGATCCCCTGCAAGCCGTCAGGGAAATCAGAGAGCTCAAGGGAGCTGACCCTCAAAAAGGAGGCTGTCGACAGAGGGCCTTCTTTGAATGGTAAGTGAGAACCGAAATGGATGGGGAAGAGTGTATGACTGGTGGCTCAAGGACGTAGGGTCGGTGTAGGATAGCGATTGAGAAATTGCGGGGAGGTAAATGTACGATAGTTAAGGGGGGAGAGGGGATCTCTGTATGCGAGGCGCACGTGGGGTGGGCACACTGTTAGGAAGCAGAGGGAGCTCTTATAACCGACATTCGGGCTTGTTTTTGATTTTGGGGCACCAGAAAAGTGCTGTGCCGAGACCTGTCTGTCTAGGCGTACTAAAGTTGAATCTACTTATTGCCATCACTAACTGGTCCTAAAATGGGGGCCGAATTGTCCCAATGTCTATCATATAGAGTTACTCTACTATACAATCACTGTTTAATGGTATTAAACATTTACAAGTGTAACATTAAAAACGCGTATTAACACAATTTGTAGGAAATCGGAATGTTGTAGAGGCGGAATGTTTTTAGTAGGGAGTTGGGTCTGGCAGAGGACGTACCATGGACCATAGGTAGGGTATAGGGCAGGCCTGGGGATGAGAATATTTCACACATAGGTGAAGTGCGTAGCAGGCTGCGCGCACGGTCCCTGGCAGGGCCCGGGGTAGGGTGCATGGGAGTCTGGGCAGAGGGAATAATGATAGAGTGGACCGATATGTGGTATACACGTAGAGTTACTTTGGGTCCAATGGGCAGTTGTAATGCATGGGAACGGGTAGGATCTTGTGTGACAGGGTAACCTTTGACTATGTGTGCAGCGTGAAAAACGTGTCCCGCAGAAGAGACCCAGACGTACGCGCCCGTCAGAGCAGGTCGCATCTTCAGCGACGTCGTGACATCCATACTTCGGGGCGCAGGTCGAGCAAACCCGAGACGTGACCAAGCACGGCCCGTGAGCGTGCCCCAGTGTGTACGGGTGGCTTTCCGCATGGTTGCCAGTAACGCGGCTGCGGACAGCGGGCGAAGACGCGAGGAGTATGGGGCAAGTGGCGCCGTGATGCTAGGAAGTCGGGGCGGCGCTAGGCGTGCCAGTGCGGATCACAGATGTTTGGGTCGGCAGTACGCGCGGTGGGAGCGGGAGCGTATCCCCGGACCCCCCCCGGACGTGCCCGGGGCCCCTACAGCGAAGGCCCCCTGGCCACCCAGCCGTCACCCCAAAGCCCCCCGCGAGGCACCGGATAGATATTGAGCGGGGAGCGGCAAGCAGGGGCAGGCACTCGGGGGCACTGGAGGGAGGGCGGGGGGGGCGGCGGCCCCGCCGGCGGTGGTGGCGGGGTAAGGGAAACTAGTGAGGGGTGTGGGGGGTTGGAGCGTCGTGTGAGGTGATGGGGGTTCCAAGGGTAGGGGGGCTGTGAGAAATGGGCGTGGGGGGGGGATCGGTGAGGGATGGGGGTTCCAAGGGCATAGGGGGGCTGTGAGAAATGGGGGGGGTCTGTGAAGATTGGGGGTTCCAAGGGATAGGGGGGCTGTGCGCACTAAGGGGGGGGGTCTGTGAGGGATGGGGGTTCCAAGGGATAGGGAGGGGAGAAAGGGGGGGTGGGGGTGGGGGGGTCTGTGAAGGATTGGGGTGTTCCAAGGGGATAGGTGGAGAGCTGTGAGAAATGGGGGGGTCTGTGAAGGATTGGGGGTTACAAGGGATAGGGATTCTGTGAGGGATGGGGCTTCCAAGGGATATGGGGGTTCCAAGGGACGGGGGGATCTGTGACAGATTGGGAGGCTGTAGGAGATGGGGGGCTGTGAGGAATTTGGGGTTTCAAGGGATATGGGTGCTCTGACCGATGGGGGGGCTGTAGGGGATGGGGGCGTTCCAGCGCTATCAGGGGATGGGGGGTGTGAAAGGGTCTGGGGGCTTCACAGCTGGGGTAGCCACAGGGGATGCTGGGGGGGCGTTAGGGAGGGGGGGCTGTAGGGCGGGGGGGCCATGGGGGATGTGTGAGGGAGGGACTCAGAGCTCGAGGGGGAGCCTACAGCTTGGGGGGCCTGTAGGGGATGTGGGAGGGCTATAGGGGATATGGGTGGGCCTTATATAAGAATGTGTGGGAGATGGGAGGCTGTGGAGTGTATGGAGGTTGTGAGGGGGGGGTCCCTGTAACTGTAGATCTGTGGGAAATGGTGGGGGGGGGCTGTGTGAAATGTGGGGCTGCCCCTGCTGGAAACATCTGGGGGTGCCTCTAGGGGATGGGGGGTGGCTGTAGGGGATGGGGGTGGCCGTAGGGGTTGGGGTGGCTATAGGGGATGGGCTCCTGTGAAGGGTTGTGGGGGGTCCTTACAGCGCCCCCTGCATTGGGGGCCTGTAGGGGCTGTGTAGGGCCCCCCTTATATTTGGGGAGGGGCTTTTGGGGGGGTTCTGGCAGGTGGGGTCTCCCCTCTGCTGTACTGGGGGGGGCACTGGAGGTGATCAGAGTGGCCTTGGCACCTGTGGGTGGCCTTGGGGACCTCATGGGGGGGCACAGGGGTTGTGTTGGGGGTCCTCCAGAAGCTGATGGTGATGATGGGGAGGTCACACCTGGGGGGTCAGGTGTCCCCAGAGGTGGGGGAGGGGAGGGGCTGTTCTGCTGTTGGGCTGATCCCTCTCCAGGCCTCACCCCCCCCCAAGGTGATTCTGGGGGATCCCAGGTGACCCTGGGACAGGTGAGACACCTTGGAAAGGGCTCCTGCTGCCCCACCCTCACCTGTCCAGGGCTCCTCTCTGCATCCAGGTGTTCTGGGTTCTCTTCCACCTTCATCCCTTGTTTGCAGCCCTGGGGGGTTTTGTGGGGTCACCTTTTCCATCCCCCCAGGTACTTGTGAAGCACCTTTGGGGGTCCCCTTCACCTCCTGGGCCTCTGGTGTTCACGGACCCCCCTTGGTCTCCCAATTCCAGTGATGGACACAGGCCCAAGGAGGTTTTTTTGGGGTCACCTTTCTGTCCCCCAACACCTGGGGACACCTGTCCTTCCTTCCCAGGCTCTTTCAGCCAGGAGGTTTCCCAGATCAGCTCCTGTATTCCAGGAACCCCAAACTCTCCTGATCCCTCCCCTGCTCCAGAAGTGATTCCAGAACATGGGAAAGAAATTTATATTTTTACTTTAGCTCCTTTTGGTGAGGTTTAATCCCTGAAATTCCCCAGTTCCCATGGCTCCTCCCTCAGGATCTGAACCCATTTTTCCTTCCTCATCCCATGGATCCTCCTCGGGATGCTGGCTGCAGAAATGCTGGAAGCTCTGTGGGAGCTGTATCCCAGATTTCCCTGAGGAGCCCAAATTTCCCACCTTTCACCCTAAAACAAAGAGATGAGTGTTGGGAATGTCAGCAGTAACCTGGGGTGGGCTCAGATCCATGGGAGGTCCATGGGCCTCTCAGCTGCTGAGGCAAATCCTTGGGGAAAACATTGGAAAACTTGACCCATTCCTTACAGATCCAGACTGCCCAAATCTTCCTGGTGATCCTCCCAAAATTCCAGTTTTTGGCTGGAATAACACCTGGATTCATTGGTGTTCCCGGAGCCTTTCTGGGGGGGTTCCCCCAGAGCTGCTCGTGGGTCATTCCAAATTTCACCCTGGAATATCCTGGATCCCTGCTTTTGGTGTGTCTGGTCCCTCTAATCCATCCAGAGAACCCATCTTTGGCTCTGGATTTCTGTGGGAATCTTGTTATCTTCAGCAGAACAGTGGGTGCTGGAAGCCAGGGAGTGCAAGCAGGAATTCTTGAGAATCCCCTTGATCCAGGGGGATTTTGGGAGCCATCCCAGAATCCACAGGATGCTGAGAGGATTGGAAAATCAGGAAATCATCCCTAATTTCTTGGGATAGCTGGAAATAAAAGGGTTTGGTGCTCACCTGGCCAGGTGGGATGGACCATTCCTGGTGGTCCCAGCTTGTCCACCCTGCTCAGATCCCCTTTCAGCCAGGAGGTTTTCCAGACCAGCTCCTGTATTCCCAAACTCTCCTGATCCCTTCCCTGCTCCACAAGTGATTCCAGAACATGGGGGGGGGGGGGAATCATTTAACTCCTTTTGGTGAGGTTTAATCATTGAAATTCCCCAATTCCCAATTCCTCAGCCATTTTTTCTTCCTTATTTCAAATTCCATCCAATTTAAAAATGGGTAAAAATGGAAACTTAGTGTTTTTCATTTATTTGAGTGGGGTTTTTCCCCTTTATTCTGACTCTTCCAGGAGTTTCTTCACATCATGGAAAGGATAATTTGGAATAATTTGGGTTTTTATGTGAGGAATAGGAATCCCATCCTGCCAGATCCATCAGGGAAGGATCCCTGCACAGGTGGTGGGATCCCACCCAGACTCCAGCTCTGATTTTCTGTGGAAATGCAGTTGTAGGGAATAATTTGAGGATTTTTCAGCAATTTTAGGGAGCTGGAAAACAGGGGTGGGGCGCGGGGTGTTTTCCACCTCTGCTCCTCCTGGGATTTGGATTGATCAGTTCCTTCCTCTTTTCCCCCCTCTACCACCAGGACTCCCCACTTTTCCTCCCAAAACCCCCCAAAAAGCCAGGATTTCACCCTGAACTGGTGCGTGGGTTGGGAGTTCCCATTCTTCCTTTTGGGACCCCAGCATTCCCTTCTGGAGGGGGCAGGGCTGGATCCAGATCTGACCAATCCCACCCAAAACCCAACCCCCAAAGGGCTCCAGAGCATCCTGGGGGGGCTCCCAAATTCATCCTGGAAGTTTCCCAATGGGAATCAGGTCCAAAAATTCCCTTGCCCAACCTGGAGCTGGAAATTTCCCTAAATCCCAAATATGGCCATGGGTTATTTGGGATTTTTTTGAGTTTTTTGGGATTAAGGGGTATGGGGCAGGAAAATCCCAGTGAGGCTCGTTCCCAATCTGGCATCTGTAATGGGCTGGGAATTCTTGGAGCATCTGATGGTTTTTCTGAACTTTAGGGGATTTTAGGGGGTGATCAGGATGTGCCAGGGGTGAATCTGGCAGTGCCTTTCCAAAAAAAAAACCCAACAAAAATCGCTTTTCCTTTGTTTTTGGGTAAATTCTATACCAAATTAATCCTGAAGTCCCCTTTTTTTGTGTGTGAAAACCAAAGCTTTTCCTTTGGTTTTGGGTGAATTCCATCCCAAATCAATCCCAAATGGAGAATCTGGGGTGAATTTTTGTGTGGAGATCTTCAGGGGATTTTAGGGGGTGATCAGGATGTGCCAGGGGTGAATCTGGCAGTGCCTTTTCAAAAAAAAAACCAAAAAAATCCCAACAAAAATCACTTTTTCCTTTGGTTTGGGGTGAATTCCATCCCAAATCAATCCCGAATGGAGAAGCTGGGGTGGAGGAAGCTGGGTGGAATTTTTGTGTGGAGATCTTTAGGGGATTTTAGGGGGTGATCAGGATGTGCCAGGGCTGAATGTGGCAGTGCCTTTCCAAAAAAAAAAAACCCAAGATAAAAAGCGATTATCCTTTGGTTTGGGGTGAATTCCATCCCAAATCAATCCCGAATGGAGAAGCTGGGATGGAGGAAGCTGGGGTGAATGTTTGTGTGGAGATCCCAGCGATGGGCTGGCACGGGGAGCTCCCGTTGGAACCGGGAATTCTCCGGGATGGGGAGGGCAGGGTCCTTGGCAAATCCCGAGCATCTCCTGCTGCCATCCCGAGCCACCATGACTCATGAGATAGGAACACCCAGGGCTGGAACTGCAGCTCCTGGTGGGATCGGGGCGCTGATCCGAGAGAGCAGCCCGGCAGTGCCGGGGTGCTGATCCGCGGCATCTCCGCAGGGCGCTCCGGTCCCGTCCGGTCCCCGCCGGGGTCTCCATGCGAGCCGAGCCCCGATGGCCGCGGTCCCGAGCGCCGGGATCAAGCGCAAGCCGGAGGATGCGGTATCGGGATTGGGATCGGGATCGGCCGCGTCCAGCGGCGCCACCTCGGACGACGAGATCGCCACGAGCGACAGCGGCGACAGCTGCGACAGCGGCGGCAGCACCGGCAGCGCCGCGCGTGAGCCGGGCCGGGATGGGGCGGGACTCGGGGACTCTTCATTTCTTTGGGGGAATTCTGGGCTTTGGAACGGCGTTCGGGAATTTGGGTGGGGGTTTTTGGGGGGAGCGTTAGGAATGTGGGGAGGGGTGCTGTGGAATTTATGGGAATCGCGGGGGGATCTTGTAGCAATTTCTGGGGGGAGAGCTTTTGGGTTTTCGGTTTTACAAAATAGTAATTTTGGGATTGGGGATGTTTCATTTTGGGTCATTTAGGGATTTTTTTTAAATTGCTGAATTTTGGTTTTCTTTAAATTTTGGTGAGTCTTTAGAATTTGAAGGACAACTGAGATTTTTTTTTTAATTTTGGAGAAATTTGGAGGAATGTTTTTACTTTTGGGGGATTTGGGGGAAATTCTGGAATTTTTTGAAAGTTTGGGGGATTGGGGCATTCATGGGGAATTATTTGGGGAGTCATGGGGCTTGAATTTCCTTTGAATTTTGGGAAATTTTAGAGGAGCTGGGGAGGGATTTTGAGGGAGTTTTGATGGGCTGAGTCTGTAGGGAAATTCTGAGCATTTGCATGGGAGGAATTAAGGGGAAACAAAGGGGATGTTTAGATTTTGGAGGGAAGGTGAGAGAAAAAGAGAAAGGGGGGATGCGAAGGGAAAGAATAGGGCAGAGGTTAGGAGAGGGTGGAAGGGTGGTGAGAGTGGGGTGGAGGGGGGGGGAAGGGGATAAGTAATGAGGCACAAGGGTGAAAAAGATGTAGGTGGGGAAGGGAGAAGGAGAGGGTTGTAGTGGTATGGTGATGGATGAAGTTGGAGGGTGGTAAAGGGGAAGAATGGGGGCAACAGAGAGGGTGGGTGACTTGGGTGGAGGGGTGGGGAGGGGAGTAGATGGGGAAGGGGGAGAGATTGTTAGGGGAGGGTGGCGATGTAAGGGAAGAGGGGCGAGAGAGAGTGGTGTAGAAAGGGGGGGGATGGATATGGTGTAAGGAGGGTGGGGGGGAGAGGGGTGGGGGGGAAGCGGGTTGGGACATGAGTATGGATGGGAGAGAGGATGGGTAAGAGGAGGGAGGAATATTGGTGAAAGGGGGAGGGGGGGTGAGTTCAAGGTGGGAGACGGGGTGATTGGGGGGGGGAGGTAGGGTGGGGGGTGAGTAAAACGGGAAGGATAGGGGGGTGGGTTGGTGGGTGGAAGGGGGGGGAGTGAGGTGGAAGGGAAGGGGGGGCGGGGATTGGGGCGGAAATTAGGGGGAGGGAAGGGGGGGGAGGGTGGGGGGGGGAAGGAGGAGGGTTGGAGGGGGTGGATGAAGGAGGAGAGGGAGGAAAGTTTGGGCTGATAATAGATAGGGGGGGAGAATTTGTGAGAGAGAGGTTGAGGTTGGAAAGGAGTACGGAAGAAAAAGTGGTAGGGGGGAAGGGGGGTTGTAGGGGGGGCAGGGGGATAGGGGTAGCTTAGGCGGTGTGGGCAAGTAAGATGAAAGGGGGGAAGATGGTGAAGTCAGAGGAGTTAAGTGGAAGGGAGATGAAGATTTGGCAGATGGAGGTAGAAGGGAGAAGGGGGGTGTTTACGGGGTTAGGGGCCCCTATACGGGCCCCTGGTGCCTTTTTTGTCCTTTTGGGGTGATTTTGTGCTGGGAGGCCCTGACCTGCTCTGTACCTGCAGCACTGTTCATCCTGTGACGCTTTGCCCAGCATGAATTTCCTTTGAATTTTGGGAAATTTCAGAGGAGTTGGGGAGGGATTTTGGGGGAGGTTTGATGGGGTGCTTTTGTAGGGAACCTGGAGCAGAGGATTTCTGAGCATTTTCAGGGGGCAATGATGGGGTAACAATGGGGATTTTTAAATTTTGGAAGGAAATAGAGGGAAAAGGGGTGAATTTGGTATGATTTTGGGGGTGATGTCGTTGTGACCCGCTCTGTGCCCGCAGCTCCATCCATCCTGCGGCGCTCCCGGGCGCGCCGGGGCGGTAAGCGCGTGCGCTTCGCCCAGGTCACCGTCTACTACTTCGCCCGGCGCCAGGGCTTCACCTGTGTGCCCAGCGCTGGGGGCAGCTCCCTGGGCATGGCCCCCCGGCACCACCGTGCCCGCAGGTACAGCCTCAGCCAGTTCGCTCACCTGCGCCAGGTGAGCCACCGGCAGCACCTGCGGCAGCACCTGCGCAGGGAGAAACTGCGCGCCAGGAGGAGGGAGGTGAGGGGGAACTGGGGATACCTGGGGAGGGAGGGAGGGAGGGAGGGGGAACTGGGGAATACCTGGGGAGAGAGGGAGGGAGGGGAACTGGGGATACCTGGGGGAAAGAGGGAGGGAGGGGGAACTGGGATACCTGGGGAGAGAGGGAGGGAGGGGGAACTGGGGATACCTGGGGAAAGAGGGAGGGAGGGGGAACTGGGGATACCTGGGGAGAGAGGGAGGGAGGGGGAACTGGGGGATACCTGGGGAGAGAGGGAGGGAGGGGGAACTGGGGGATACCTGGGGAGAGAGGGAGGGAGGGGGAACTGGGGGATACCTGGGGAGAGAGGGAGGGAGGGAGGGGTAATCCAGGTGGGGAATAGCTGGGGAAGAAGGGCAGAATCCAGGTGGGAGATACCTGGAGGGACAGCAGTGGGGGACCCAGGTGGAGAATACCTGGAGGGGATTTGGGGTGCCAAAGAGTATCTGGGTGGGGAATACCTGGGGGTGGATTTGGGGGAGCCAGGTGTTGGGGCTGGGAGGGGGGAATCCAGGTGGGAAATACCTGCATGGGTTTGGTGGTGGGCAGGTGGGAAAGGCCTTGGGGAGGGATTTGTGGGAGGGCCTGGGTGAGGCTGGGAGAGGAGCAAACTGAGGGAATCCAGGTGGGAAACACTGGGGGGGGTCTTAGGAGGTGCAGGGAGAAATCTGTGTGGGAAACACCTGGGTGACACCTGGGGGTGATCAGGATGTTCTGGGGTGAATCTGGCAGTAGCATTCAAAAAAAAAAAAACCAGAAAAATCACTTTTCCTTTGGTTGGGCAAACCTTGGGAGGGACAAGGCTCAGTCTGGGTGGTGGGAAAACTGGCCAGGTGACCCCTGCAGTCCCTCATCCCCACACGTGTCCCTCTGTGAGCGTTCAGGAACACAAAATCATGGAATGATTAAAGGTTGATTGATTATGATTGATTATTGATTATGATTATCTAGCACCTGCAGTGCTTTTATTGAAGAGCTCTGGGTGTCAAGGGTGCAGACCCAAATCTGACCCAGCATTTTGAGCTGAACATGTTTTATGTTCTATCATTATATAATTTACATATCCATTATTAAACTGACACTGTTTTGTTGTATACATTGATCCATCCCAGCATGGATTTCTCGGGATCCCCTCAAACCCCAACATTGTTTCTCATGATTCTTCTTACAATTAAGCAATAATTTTATCCAATAATTATATTATTTATCATATACTGATTACCCAGGTGTGGTTTCACCTGATCTAGCAAACACAAGGCCTGACATTTCCCAGGGCCTACCTTTGATATTTTCCCAGGTTTACCAAGCCTAACTTCCTTTCTAACTCCCCAAATTTTCTGTTTTGGGGGAGTTTTGACAGGGTGAGTTTGGAGGGGGCCTGGAGGGGAATTCTGAGCATTTGCAGGGGGGAATAATTTTAAATTTTGGAGGGAAATAGAGGGAAAATGGGTGGATTTAATGTAATTTTTGGGGTGGTTTTGTGGTGACCCGCGCTGTGCCCCCAGCCCGGTCCAGATTTTAAAACCTTTTCCTCTCCCTCCCTCCCAGCTGACCCAGAACGGGACGGTGCCGTCGGCCGAGGCCGCGGGGCTGACCTTGGCCGACGTGTCAGACGATGACCTGGACGTGGGGCAGGTGGAGGTGGGCGATTACTTCTACCTGCAGCCGCTGCCCACCAAGCGGCGCCGGGCGCTGCTGCGCGCCTCGGGCGTGCGCAGGATCGACGCCGAGGAGCGGCAGGAGCTGCGGGCGCTGCGCCTGTCCCGCGAGCAGTGCGGCTGCCACTGCCGCCTGACCTGCGAGCCGCGCACCTGCGCCTGCAGCCAGGCCGGCATCCAGTGCCAGGTGAGCCAGGGGAGGGAGTGCCAGGGTCATTGTGTGCCAGGGGAGGGCACCCACTGCCAGGTGAGACCAGGGAGGGGCTTGGCGTGGGGGGCAGGCCAGGCTGCTCATTGTGTGCCAGGTGAGGGCACCCACTGCCAGATGAGGGCTTCCAGTGCCAGGTGAGACACATGAAGGGGTCTGGGGTGGGAGGGTGCCAGGCTGCTCATTGTGTGCTAGGGGAGGGCACCCAGTGCCAGGTGAGACACAGGGAGGGGTCTGGGGTGGGAGGGTGCCAGGCTGCTCATTGTGTGCCAGGGGAGGGCACCCAGTGCCAGGTGAGACACAGGGAGGGGTCTGGGGTGGGAGGGTGCCAGGCTGCTCATTGTGTGCCAGGTGAGCTGGGATAAGGGGGGCAGGTGGGCCTCAAGGCACACCCTCTGTGTCCTGTCCTTGCTCCTTGAGGGAGCAGAGGGTGCCAGCTGAGGCAGCTGTGGTTTGTGGTCCAGCAGGTGCTGGAGAGCTTTTGTTCCCTGAAGGAGCAGGAGCAGCTCCAGGTGTGTTTTGGCCATACCTGGAATGCATAAACTCCTCTCCCCACCCCAAATTCCTGCTGTCCAGCTGGGAACTGGGATCACTCTGGGGTGGATTCAGGTTCTGGGGGGGATCCTGTGGGTTCCTCCACCTGTCCACATCCTCCCAATGGAGACACCTGGCTGAGATGAAGCCCACCACGACGTTTGGGGTGGGATTTGGACCCTGGAGGGCTCCTGCAGGGTGCCACACCTGTCATTGTGGTGGGGTTCAGACTGGGAGGGCTCCTGCAGGGTGCCACCCCTGTCCCCGTGCCCCAGGTGGATCGCACATCGTTCCTGGGACAAAGCCCCACCACGATGTTTGGGGTGGAATTCAGGCTCTGGGGGGATCCTGTGGGATCCTCCACCTGTCCACATCCTCCCAGTGGAGACACCTGGCTGGGATGAAGCCCACCACGATGTTTGGGGTTGGGTTCAGGCTGGGGGGGGTCTCACCCTGTCCCATGCCCCAGGTGGATCGCACGTCGTTCCCGTGCGGCTGCTCCCGGGACGGCTGCGGGAACGTGGCCGGGCGGATCGAGTTCAACCCCCTGCGTGTCCGCACCCACTTCCTGCACACCCTGATGAAGCTGGAGCTGGAGAACCGGCGCGAGGAGGAGGAGGAAGGAGCTGCTGCCCTCCCTGGCCCCAGCTGGCCGCCCCCGCAGCCCCCCGAGACTCAGGACTTCCAGGAGTACCTGGCGGAGAACGAGCGGGCGGTGCTGCACCTGCAGACGGCCGAGGAGCTGGAGAGGCTGAAGGCCGAGGAAGACTCTGGAAGCGGCTCTGGGGGAGAGGGGGGCGGGGTCTGCGTGCTGGGGGAGCACCTGGATGACACCTGGCAGGTGAAACCTCCCCCGTGCCCCGGGCTCACCTCCACCATCCTCATCCCAGCCCAGTTCCCACTGGAATCTTCTGTCCTGTGCTATCCCCCAGGGCAGCCAGCCCAGGTGGGCTCCCAGCCTTACCTGCCCGATGCACCTGGGCTCTACTGCCAGCTGGAGCCACGGGCAGGTGCCAAGGGTGGCAGTGGCCACATGGAGCATCCACCTCCAGCCTCCAGCCCCCCTGGGAAGGAGCTGGGGGTCCCGCCTGTCCCTGCTGCTGTGAGCAAGGGAGGAGCACCCCAAAATCTCCCAGAGCACCTGGAGCACCCCCACCTGCCCATATGAGTGGCCTCAGGCCCTCTGGCTCTGTTATTTATTCCATGGATTGATTATTTAATTGGTGGGAGCTGCTCTGTACAGAGGATTCACCTGGCCCAGGGCCAGGAGTCCTTCTCTCACCTGGGAGGGGTCACCTGTGCCAGGACTCACCTGAGCTGGAGCCTCCTGGATCCCATGGCAGCTCTGTCCCCCTGGCTGCCTCCACTTTCTGTGTTTTTAAGGGAAAAGCTCTTTTTCCCTAATTCCTCTTTGTTTGATGAACGTTTCACCTGGGCCACCTCATGCAGGTGATGCTCCCACTCACCTGCAGCTGGGATGGATTGGGAAACACCTGAAACTGGCACAAGAGACCCAAGACTGGAGTCCCCAAACTCACCTGGAAAATTTTGGGGGGTTGAACCAACTTCACCTCCTTGTTGGCCCCTCCATCACCTGGAACTGATCACCTGTACCTGTGGGAACCTTCTGGGATGTTCATTCCCCTGCTGGGAGGTGCCTCCAGCAGCTGCTGAGGGGTTGGAGCTGCCCCTCCAGGGACCAGGATTTGGGATCTGAGGGTGCAGGAGTGTCCCTGCCGCTACCTGTGACCCTGGCCCACTGCAGGTGGGCTCTGGGCGGCCAAGTGGTCCTGGAGCAGTTCCAGCAGGATCAGCCCTGCAGGTGTGCACAGGTGTCCCATGGGTGCAGTGTCACCTGGCCCTGCCCTGCCTGATCCCTGAGTTCTCAGCTGGCTCCTTGCCCATCCCAGGTGAGCTCCATCCATCCATGCAGGTGACCCTCACCTGGCTGTGTTTCCCAAAGAGCTGTTCCTGCCATTGCAGCCCTCAGGATCCATCCCATGATGCCAGCAGGATCAGAGCTCTGCAGGTGTGCACAGGTGTCCAGCTCCTGCTGTTCATGGTGCACCCGACTTCCCAGAGCACCTGCAACTCCCTGTGCTGCTCCTCAGGTGCTTCCTGCTCACCTGTGCTCCCTCTGCCTCCGGGCACCTCCTGTGGCATCAAACTGGTCAGACTGGCATGGATTCAGGTTCTCCAGGTGTGGATTCTCCAGACTTACCTGGTCCTTCCAGCCCTTCCTTGGATTGGGTTTCATGGGAAGCCCACCTGTGCTCTGGACCTTCCTGGGATCTGTCTTGGGGTGAAACTGCTCATTTCTGGGGCTTTTCCCTTTTTTGGCTTCAGCCAGGTGAGATCAGCCTGGCAAGAGGCAGGAGAGGGGGAAAGTTGGGATGTGGGGTTGTGCCCCAGGGATTTGCTCACCTGAATGCTCCTGGATTCTGGGATCTGCTCACCTGCTCGGGACTGTGCCCCAAAACCTGCATTCTGCTCACCTGGACCCTACAGACTGTGGGATCTGCTCACCTGGACCTGCTCACCTTGTGGGATCTGTGCCTTCAGGACCTGCTCACCTGGATGCTCCCAGACCCCGGGGTCACAGGGACCCAAATCCCCCAATCCAGCTGCTGCCCCCCCGTACTTTTCCCAAATTTTTGGTTTCTCCATCGCCTTTTCCAGCAGTTTCCCCACACTGGGCTCTGACCCTCACCAGTTTTGGGGGTCCCCTGGTGCTCCTGGGGGTCATCTGTGCCCCGTGGGGGGGTTAAAAAGGGTTTAAGGGGGCTCACTGGGGTTTTTAGGGGTTATGAGGGCATTGAGGGGGTTTTTTGGGTTGGAAGGGGTTCAGAGGGGTTTTTATGGGATTTAGGGGTTCAGGACAGTTTAAAAAGGGGTTTTTAGGGGTTTAAGGGGGTTCAGGGAGGTTCAGAGGTTTAAGGGTTATGGGGGAACTGAGGCTTTTTGGGGGTTTTAGGGGTTCAGAGGGGGTTTTAGGGGGCTAAAGGAGTTTATTGAGAGAGTTAAAGGGTCTTTTAGGAGATCAAGGGGGTTTTTATGGGTTTAAGGGGCTTTGAAAGGAGTTTGAGGGGATTGAAGGAAGTTCAGTGGGGTTTGGGGATTTTTTTAGGCTTTTGAAGGGAGTTTTTAAGGGGGGGTTTAAGAAGGGCTTTGGGGGGGGTCCAGAGGAGTCTAAAGGGGCTCAGCTGGGCTTTAGGTTGGTTTAAAGGGCTTTTTTAGGGGCTCAAAGGGGAGTTTAAGTGAGTTCAGAAGGTTTAAGGGGCTTTAAAAGGGAATTCAGGGATCTTAGATGGTTCAGAGGGGTTCGAGGTTGTTTAGGGGGTTCAAAGGGGTGTGTAAGGGGTTAAAAATGGGGTTCAGAGGGGCATTTGGGGGTTCAGAGGGTGATTTTGGGGGGTTCAGGCAGGGATTTAATGGTGTTCAGAGGTTTTTTAGGGCTTCAGGAGAGATTTCAGGGTGCTTGGCAGAGCCAGAGGGGTTTAGGCGGATCCCAGGAGTGATTTTTGGTGGTCAGGAGGGCTCACAAGGAGGTTCAGAACATCTCAATGGCACTTAAAGGGGTGTTGAGGGGGGTCAGAGGCGATTTCCCAGGGGTCTCAGGGGGGATTTGGGGTGGGGAGAGGCCTCGGTGACCCCCAGACCCCCCAGGGAGCCGGGGCTGTCCCCATGGAGGTGCCCAAATCCCCCGGGAATGGCCCCAAACCCAGCATCACCCCTGAGAGGGGCAGGGCACTCCAAACCCTGCCCTGGATCCCCTAGCTGGTGCTTCCCAATCCATGGAATTCCCGGATTTATCCCACTGCACCCCACAATTCCCAGATTTATCCCTTTTCCCCCAAACCCCCCAGGCTCGGTGGGATCAGGTGGGGGTTCCCTTTTCCCCTGGCTGGATTTGAGCCAGTCTGGATTCCATGGATTTGGTCCCCCCCGGTGCTACTGCCCCCCAAAACCCCTGGGGACCCCCAGACCTCCCCCCAGGGTGTCCAAAGCAGCTTCAGAAGTTTTAATGGCATTTTTATTTCCTGCTTTTTTTCCCCCCTTTTTTTTTCTACTTCTTTTCTTTCCTTTAATTTTTAATTGTTTTTCTTCCCTTTTAAATTTAATTTTAATTTTTTAAAATTTTGGGTTTATTTCCTTTCTCTGTTTTTATCGCCTTTTTATTTCTTTATTGAATTTTTACTTGCACTTCTTCCTTTTTTAATTAATTGCTTTTTAAATTTCCCTTTTAACTTCCTTTATTTTTTCCTTTTCTTATTTCTATTCCATTTTAATTTCATTTTTTGGTTTTTAATTTCCATTTTAACTCCACATTTAATGCCACCAAGTGAATCCAAAGCTTCTCCCCACTATTATTCATTTTTCCTGCTTTTCCGCAGTTTCCTGGGACGATGCTGTATTTAAAGAGAATATTTAAGTGGAAAAATAAAAAGTGGTTAAACTTGACCTGGAGTTGTGGCTTAAACAGGGGCAAATTCATAAACTTGGGTTAAACCACTGAAATCTGGGCTGAATAGAACAGAAATTGGGTTAAATTAATGAAATTTGGGTTAGATGGACTGGGATTTGGGTGAGGTTCACAGGATTTGGGTAAAACCAAATCCTGTGAACCTCACAGGATTTGGTTTTACCCAAATCCTGTGAACCTCACCCAAGGGCGAGGTTTTGGGTAAAACCTCGCCCTTGGGTTCCTCCAGACCCCGGGACTGGACTCGGTCCAGAAGGGTTTGGGGTCACCTGGCACCCCCCGGACCCGGCTGGGCCCTGTCCCATTCTTCCCATCCCATTATCCCATCCCATGGTTCCCATCCCAGTTCCCATCCCATCATTCCCATCATTCCCATCCCATTATCCCATCCCACCCCATCCCATTATCCCATCCCTCTTCCTGTCCCATCCCATGGATCCCATTACATGGATCCCATCCCATCCAAGTTCCCATCCGTGTTCCCATCCCATGGATCCCAGTTCTGATCCCAGTTCCCATCCTATCCCATGAATCCCATCCCATCGCATCCCATTTCCTATGCCAGATCCCATTAACCCATCTCAGTTCTAATCCCAGTTCCCGTTATCCTGTTATCCCATTATCCCATCGCTGTTCCCACCCCATCAATCCCATCCCATCCCAGTTCCCATCCCGTTATCCTGTTATCCCATCCCAGTTCTGATCCCAGTCCCAATCCTGTTATCCCATCCCTGTTGTTATCCCACTATCCCCCCATCCCGCTATCCCTCTATCCCGCTATCCCATCCCGGCCATGGCGGCTCCGCTGTCGCGTCCCCGTTGCCATGGTAACCTCCCTCGCGTGCTCTCGCGAGACTAGGAGGGGCGGTGTGTGACGAGTGGTGTGTCCTGGGCGGAGCTATTCGTGCTGGGCCCGCCCCCGGCCTTGGCCCCTCCCGCCGTGCCGCGCTGGCCCCGCCCCCTCCGCCATGCGGCTCCGGGTCCCGCCGGGCGCTCCCGCCGCCCTCAAGGTGCTCGCGGCTGCCGCCGCCGCCCCCGCACCCGTGCGGCCGCACCTGGGCGGCCCCGCAGGTGAGACCGGCACGGCCACACCCCCCCCGGGCCGCACGGCCGGGCCCGCCGCTCCCGGGCCTGACCCCGGCCCGGCTCCGGCCCCGGCCCCGTGTGGGCCTCAGCCTGAGCCTGAGCCTGTCCCGATCCCTCCCCACAGAGCGGCCTCAAGCCCCCGGGCCGGAGCTGGAGCTGCAGCTGGAGCTGGACAGCGGCACCGTCCTGTTCTCTCCCAACGCCATCTGCCAGTGAGTCCGGGGAGCCCCGGCGGCGCCCCCAGCCCTGCCCCACAGTGCCCCAAACCCCCAGAACCTGCCCCGATCCCCCAGCCCTGCCCCACAGTGCCCCAAACCTCCCCGAAACCCCCAGAACCTGCCCAAAAGTGCCCCAAATCTCCCCGAAACCCCCAGAACCTGCCCCGACTCCCCACAGTGCCCCAAACCTCCCCAAAACCCCCAGAACCTGCCCCGATCCCCCAGCCCTGCCCCAAAGCCCCCCCAGAACCTGCTCCGATACCCCAAACCCTGCCCCTAAGCCCCCCAAACCTCCAGAACCTGCTCTGACACCCCCTTACCCCCAGCCTCCCCCTAGCTCTGCCCCAAAGCCCCCCAAACCTCCCCCAAACCCCTCTGGACCTGCTCCAACCCCCCGTTTTCCCCCGCTCCCCAGGTATTTTTACCTATGCCGGGGGGAGGAGCCCACCGACCTCACCACGCAGTGGCTGGAATGGGAGGCCACGGAGCTGCAGGTGAGAGACCCTGGCGTGACCTGGTGTGACCCCCAGTGTGACCCGGTGTGACCCCGGTGCTCTGCTCCCTGTGACCCCCAGTGTGACCCCGGTGCTCTGCTCCCTGTGACCCCCAGTGTGACCTGGTGTGACCCCTGTGCTCTGCTCCCTGTGACCCCCAGTGTGACCTGGTGTGACCCCTGTGCTCTGCTCCCTGTGACCCCCAGTGTGACCTGGTGTGACCCTGCTGTCCGTGGGGCTCTGCTCCGTGTCCCTCCCCCGGTGTGACCCCGGTGTCCCCAGGGCTCTGCTCCCTGTCCCCACAATGTGTCCCCTGCTGTCCCCCTGCTGTTCTCCCTGCTGTGTCCCCCCAGTGGGACCCTGCTGTCCCCTGGTGTAACCTCCTCCGTGTCCCCCAGGTGTGACCCCGTTATTTCCCTGATGTGACCCTGCTGTCCCCCCCACTGTCCCCCTGGTGTGACCCTGTTATGTCCCTGCCGTCCCCTGCTGTGTCCCCACGACATGACCCCATTATGTGACCCCGTTATGTCCCTGCTGTCCCCTGCTGTGTCACTGGTGTGACCCCGCTGTCCTCCCCAATGTGACCCCATTATGTGACCCTGTTATGTCCCTGCTGTCCCCTGCTGTGTCACTGGTGTGACCCCGCTGTCCTCCCCAATGTGACCCCATTATGTGACCCTGTTATGTCCCTGCTGTCCCCTGCTGTGTCCCCACGATGTGACCCTGTTATGTCCCCGCTGTCCCCAGCCGGCGGTGGCCGCTGCCCTGTACCTGCAGCTGGTGCAGGGCCGGGCGGGGCCCGACGCCCTCGGAGTCCTGCAGCCCCTCCTGGCTCACCTGGAGCAGCACCTGGCCCGGAGCGGCACCTCCCACCTGGCCGGGGTGAGTGGGGATGGGCTTGCTACCCAGTTGTGGCCCAGGTGTGTCCCAAGGTGTGCCCAAGTGAGGGGAGGGTGGGACACTACTGACCCCAGGGTGGAAAATGGCCCCAGTCCCTCCCAGTGCACCCCAGTTCACACTCCCAGTGCCCCCAGTCCCGCCATGTCCCTGTGTCCCCAGGACGCCGCCTCGGTGGCTGACGTGGTGGTGTGGGGCAGCCTGTTCCCAGCGCTGCAGGACGAGACCAGTCTGCCCAGTAAGAGCGGCCGGGGGGCTCGGGGGGTGCGGGGGGGTCCCTGCCGCGCCGGGCCGGGCCGGGCTGACCCCCCCCCGCCCTCCCCACCCTGCCCAGGTGAGCTGCAGGTGCTGCGCTCCTGGTTCGGGGCCGTGTCGGCGTGGGAGCCGTGCCGGGCGGCGGCTGCGCTGCTGCCGGAGGCGCTGCGGGAGCTCCGGAGCCACCTGGCCCAGCACCCCCCGCACCTGCCGGGCCCCCGCCGCGAGCCCCAGGTGCGGCCCCGCCCCGGGGGGGAGGGCGGGGCGCAGGTGGGCGCGGCCCCCCTCACCTGGTGCCCGCAGCAGGACGAGGAGAGCCCGGAGCGGGCGCTGACCAACGACGACATCGCGGCTGCCGTGGAGATCTGGGCACGGGGCCCCGCGGCGCTGCCCCCGCCCTGGGAGCCACGCACACCTGTGTGAGTGAGGGACGGGACAGGTGGGGCACAGGTGTAACCCGTGGGCATTCACCTGTGGGAGGGAGGGAGGGGAGGGAGGGAGTGCCCCGTGGGCACTCACCTGTGTGAATGTGTGTGTGCCCCGCGGGCACTCACCTGTGTGAGTGAGGGAGGGAGGGAGTGCCCAGGTGGCACTCACCTGTGGGAGTGTGTGTGGGCCCATGGGGGCACTCACCTGTGGGAGTGTGTGTGGGCCCAGGTGGCACTCACCTGTGGGAGGGAGGGGACAGATGGGGGACAGGTGTGCCCTGCGGGCACTCACCTGTGGGAGGGAGGGAGTGCCCAGCTGGCACTCACCTGTGTGTGTGCCCAGGGGGCACTCACCTGTGTGAGTGTGTGCCCAGGTGGCACTCACCTGTGTGATTGAGGGAGGGGACAGGTGTGTAACAGGTGTGCCCAGCGGGCACTCACCTGTGGGAGTGAGTGTGTGCCCAGGTGGCACTCACCTGTGGGAGTGAGGGAGTGCCCACGTGGCACTGGGGGGGGTGTGGGCAGGGCACACTGCCCTGATCCCCCCTCCTGGCCAGGTTACCTGTGGAAGGTGAGAGGAACGTGCTGATCACCAGTGCGCTGCCCTACGTCAACAACGTCCCTCACCTGGGCAACATCATCGGCTGCGTGCTCAGCGCCGACACCTTCGCCAGGTGAGGCTGGGGGACCCCCGGGGTGGGGCTGTGCTGCCTGCACAGGTGTGACAGGTGTGTACCGGGGGGGCTGTGCTATGTGAGACCCTGTGCAGATGTGACAGGTGTGTACCTGGGGGGGCTGTGCTATGTGAGACCCTGTGCAGATGTGACAGGTGTGTACCTGGGGGGGCTGTGCTATGTGAGACCCTGTGCAGATGTGACAGGTGTGTACCTGGGGGGGCTGTGCTATGTGAGCACCTGTGCAGATGTGACAGGTGTGTACCTGGGGGGGCTGTGCTATGTGAGACCCTGTGCAGATGTGACAGGTGTGTACCTGGGGGGGCTGTGCTATGTGAGCACCTGTGCAGATGTGACAGGTGTGTACCTGGGGGGGCTGTGCTGTGTGAGACCCTGTGCAGGTGTGACAGGTGTGTACCTGGGGGGGCTGTGCTGTGTGAGACCCTGTGCAGATGTGACAGGTGTGTACCTGGGGGGGCTGTGCTGTGTGAGACCCTGTGCAGATGTGACAGGTGTGTACCTGGGGGGGCTGTGCTATGTGAGCACCTGTGCAGGTGTTACAGGTGTGAAAAGTGTGTACCTGGGGGCGGGCTGTGCTGCCTGCACACCTGCACAGGTGTCACAGGTGTCCATGACCTGGTGTGACAGGTGTCCTTGCACATGTGACAGCTGTCCACTCACATGCTCATGCTCAGGTGTTGCAGGTACCTCTGCAAGTGTGTCAGGTGTGTCCCCAGAGATGTGACAGGTGTGCCCCACAGCTGTGACAGGTGCTCACTGCCAGGTGTGACAGATGCCCCAGAGGTGTGCCAGGTGCTGAGCCAGCTGCTTAGCCCCAGATGTGCCAGGTGCCCCAGAGGTGTACTAGGTGCTGAGCCCCAGGTGTGCCCAGTGCTGAGCGCAGGTGTGCCAGCCATGCCCACGCTGAGCAGGTGTGCCAGCTGTGCCTGCGCTGAGCGCAGGTGTGCCAGGTGCTGAGCCCCAGCCGTGCCCGTGCTGAGCACAGGTGTGCCAGGCGAGCCCACGCTGAGCAGGTGTGCCAGCTGTGCCCGCGCTGAGCAGGTGTGCGCAGGTACTGCCGGCTGCGGCGCTGGAACACGCTGTTCGTGTGCGGCACGGACGAGTATGGCACGGCCACGGAGACGCGGGCGCTGCAGGAGGGGCTGAGCCCCCAGGAGCTCTGCGACCGCTACCACGCCCTGCACGCCGACATCTACACCTGGTTCCGCATCTCCTTCGACCACTTCGGCCGCACCACCACGCCCCAGCAGACCAGGTGAGCCCCCCCAGACAAGGTGAGCCCCCCCAGACCAGGTGAGCCCCCCCGGGCCAGGTGAGCCCCCCCGGGCCAGGTGAGCCCCCCCAGGCCAGGTGAGCCCCCCCAGACCAGGTGAGCCCCCCCGGGCCAGGTGAGCCCCCCCGGGCCAGGTGAGCCCCCAGACCAGGTGAGCCCCCCCGGGCCAGGTGAGCCCCACCTGCACTGGAGGTACCTGTGGCTGATGTGACCTCCCTTTCCTGGCAGGATCGCCCAGGACATCTTCCAGCGGCTGCTGGCCCGGGGCTTCCTGCTGCAGGACACGCTGGAGCAGCTCAGGTGCGAGAGCTGCGGGCGCTACCTGGCCGACCGCTTCGTGGAGGGCACCTGCCCCTTCTGCGGCTACGCCGAGGCACGCGGGGACCAGTGCGACAAGTGCGGGAAGCTCATCAACGCCGTGGAGCTGCAGGTGGGCTGGCAGCCCCGGCACCCCCACACCACCCGTGGGGACTGCCTCACCTCTGGGGACCCCCACTCCACCTGTGTGCACCTCCCTAACTCGCCCTGAGCCTTCCCCTCCCACTTTCACCCCTTGCCCCACCTGTGGGGATCTCTTCACCTATGCGGACCCCCACGCCACCTCTGGGGAACACCCAGAGTGTGAGCACAGCTGGGGACAGGTTGGGGACAGGTGTGAGTACAACCGGGGACAGGCCGTGTCCCACTCCACCTGTGAGAACCCCCTGGCTCCACCTTTAGGGACCCCCTCACCTTTGGGACCTCCCTCACTCGCCATGAGCCTTCCCCTCCCACTTTTGCCCCTTGCCCCACCTGTCGGGACTCCCAGCTCCACCTGTGGGGATCCCCACTCCCCTCACCTGTGGGGACCCCCCGTTTTCCCCCAGAACCCCCAGTGCAAGCTCTGCCGTGGGACCCCGGTGGTGACGCCCACCCAGCACCTGTTCCTGGACCTGCCCAAGGTGAGCTGCACCCCGGGGGAGCAGTGAGGTGGCGATGGGGCCCCCCAGGGTACCCAGGTGTCCCACCCGTGTGTCCCACAGCTGGAGGGGCGTTTGGAGGCGTGGCTGGAGCGCACCTGGGCCGCAGGTGAGTGGACGGCCAACGCGCGGCACATCACGCGCACCTGGCTGCGCGACGGGCTCAAGCCGCGCTGCATTACCCGCGACCTCACCTGGGGCACCCCCGTGCCCCTCGACGGCTTCCGTGACAAGGTGGGTCCCCCCCAGGCCCCCCTGCCGGGCCCTCCCTGGCGGGCTCACCTGCTCAGGTCCCGCCCTCCCCCAGGTGTTCTACGTGTGGTTCGACGCTCCCATCGGGTACCTGTCCATCACGGCCAACTACACCGACCAGTGGGAGCGGTGGTGGAAGAACCCTCAGCAGGTGGGAGGAGGCAGGTGATGGTGCAGGTGGGGACAGAGCAGGACACCTGGCTGAGCTCTGCACCTGTCCCTGTTACCTGCCAGGTGGAGCTCTACAACTTCATGGCCAAGGACAACGTCCCCTTCCACAGCGTGGTGTTTCCCTGCTCGCTGCTGGGCGCCGATGACAACTACACACTGGTGAATCACCTGATCGCCACAGGTACGGCCCAGGTGGGGACTACAGGTGTGGGGAGCCCCAGCTGGGAGAGGTCCCCAGGTGTGGGGAGCCCCAGGTGTGGGGGATCCCCAGGTGCGGGGAGCCCAATATGGGAGGGAGCCCAAGGTGTGGGGAGTCCCCAGGTGTTGGGGATCCCCAGCTGGGAAGGGTCCCCAGGTGTGAGGGGTCCCCAGGTGTGGGGAGCTCCAGGTGTGAGGGGTCCCTGCTGTCCCTGCTCTGTGTTTGGGCCATTACCTGCCTGGGAGGGAGGGCCCAGCCCCCAGGTGGGTGCTCACCTGTCCCAGAGTACCTGAACTACGAGGACGGGAAGTTCTCCAAGAGCCGGGGCGTGGGTGTGTTCGGGGACATGGCCAAGGACACCGGGATCCCGGCCGACGTCTGGCGCTTCTACCTGCTCTACCTGCGGCCCGAGGGCCAGGACAGCGCCTTCTCCTGGGCCGACCTGCTGCTCAAGAACAACTCCGAGCTGCTCAACAACCTGGGCAACTTCATCAACAGGTGAGGGACACTGCTGGGGAGGAGGGCTGGGCCACAGCTCTGCTCACACCTGTCCCCAGCCTGTCCCTGGTTATGCTCATACCTGTCCCCAGCCTGTGAGCTGTGCTCACAGCTGTCCCCACCTGTCCCCAGTTGTGCTCACACCTGTCCCCACCTGTCCCTGGTTATGCTCACATCTGTCCCACCTGTCCCAGGGCTGGCATGTTCGTGTGCAAGTTCTTCGGGGGCACGGTGCCCGCCATGGCGCTCACGGACGAGGACCAGCGGCTGCTGGCGCGGGTCACGCTGGAGATGCGCCAGTACCACCAGCTGATGGAGAAAGTCCGGTGGGTCCTGGGGGTCCCAAACCCCGGGGGGGCTGCAGAGCCTGCCCTGCAGGTGCTCAGCCCCACCTGTGCCCCCCCCCCCAGGCTCCGCGACGCACTCAGGTGTGTGCTCGGCATCTCCCGCCACGGCAACCAGTACATCCAGGTGAACGAGCCTTGGAAGCACATCAAGGGCGACGAGAGGGACAGGTAGGGATGGAGGGGACACCTGGGGACAGGGAGGGGGCACGGGGGGGATTGGGGGCACTGGAGGGGGGCACAGCCATGATCTGAGGGGGTGGAGGTGACTGGGGTGCCATGGAGGGGTCCCCACACCTGGCTTTTGTCAGGGTGGGGGGCACAGGGCAGGGACAGAGTGAAGCCAGGAGCTGTGGGGACACTGGAGGGTCCCTGGTCACAGGCACTGAGAGTGGCAGGGCACTGGGGGGGGAGGGGGGTGTCCCTGCTGGCCCCTACCACAGGCAGCGACCAGGGAGGGCAGCGAGGGTGGGACACAGGGGACACCGAGGCGTCGTCACTGTGCTCTGGCACTGTGCTCCTCCAGGCAGCACACAGGCACACGGCCCTGGGGTCACTGAGCAGGGAGGGTCACAGAGGTGTCACTGAGCTGTCCCCACCGCAGGCAGCGCGCAGGGACGGTGACAGGCGTGGCTGTGAACGTGGCAGCTGCTCTGGCCGCGCTGCTCCAGCCCTTCGTGCCCGGGGTCAGCGCCGCCATCCAGGGCCAGCTCCGCATCCCCCCCGAGCACTGCGGCCTCGGGCCCGGCCTCACCTGCACCCTGCCCACCGGGCACCGCGTCGGCACGGTACGGAGAGCAGCCCGCGCCCCCGGCAGGGGCGGGCAGGCCCTGCCTGGGTGGGATCCGCAGGTGCTGCCCCCCCAGGTGTGAGCCCTCTGTCCCTGCTGGCGCCAGGTGAGGCCCCTGTTCCAGAAGCTGGAGCCTGAGCAGGTGGAAGCCCTGCGGCAGCGCTTCGGGGGAGGGCAGGTGAGTGGGGGGCGTCAGGTGCCCCCCCAAAGCTCCCCCACTTCACTTTGGGTACCTGCAGCCCCACCCTCTCTGTCCTTCCCCATTTCCAGTCCAAAGGTGGTGCTGTAGAGCCCCAGGTAACTCCTGGTGCTGCCCCAGGTGAGCTGCACCTGCCTGCAACAGCAGTAAGGGGCACTTCTCCCCATCTCTTCCTCTTACAGGCCAAACAGCCCCCCCCGGCCTCAGCCCCCCCTCCAGCCCCCAACACCTCTGCAGCTCCAGGTGACCCCAAACTGATCCAGGAGCTGACAGAGCAGGTGGCCAAGCAGGTGAGGGGTACAGGGCATGGGGCACACACTGTTATCCCCTTAAATCCCCCCCCACCAAATCCTCATCACACCCTCAAATCTTTTCTTCCACCTGTCCAGGGCAACCTGGTGAGGCAGCTGAAGGCTGCCCAGGTGGAGAAGGCCCAGGTGGCCGCCCAGGTGGCCAAACTGCTGGAGTTGAAGCAGCAGCTGGCGCTGGCCGAAGGCCGGAGCCCCGAGGTCCCCAAGGGCAAGCGGAAGAAGTAGCCCCAGTACCCAGACTAGGACATCCCGAGGAGCGGCCCCAGTGCCTCCAGTGACCAAACTGGGCCGTGCCAGTTGTGGTTGGATGTGTGTAATAAACAACAAGAGCTGTACAACGGCGTGGAGCAGCGGCATCCACTTGTCTGTCCGCAGTGTCCATCTGTCCATGGGGCTGTCCCCGCAGTCCGTGGGGCAGCAGAGTCCTTGTCCCGCTGTGGGGCGGCGCTGTCGCTGTGCCCGGTCCGTGTCTCGGCCCCGCCCGGGGCAGCCGCTACACCTGGCGCAGGTTGACGATGCGGTCGATGAGCGCGGCCCGGGTGCGCTGCACCTCGGTGCTCAGCCGCTGGATTTCGGCGCGGAGCCGCTCGTTGTGCGCCGTCAGCTCCCGCACCCGCCGCTCCCCGTCCCGCTGCCGCGGAGCCCCGGCGCCGCCGCCGCGCCGCCTACTCCGCGCCCCCCGCGCCTTCTCCTCTTCCGCCTCCTCGGCGGGGCCCGGCCGGACCGGGCCGCTCCCGCCGGGGGTCGCGGCCGGGAGTTCCGCCGGAGCCGCTCCCTCCGGCCCCAGCAGCTGCAGCAGCTCCTCGGCCAGGGCCAGGTCCAGCCCGCAGCTCCCCGGGCCCGGCTCCACCTGCGGACAGAGCGGAACCGGGGCCGGTGATGAAGAGGGAACCGCGCCCCGCGGCCCCGGGGGCGCTGCCGGCCCCGTGCTCACCTGCTCGGCCCCCCAGGCGGGGGCGGTCCCGGGGGGCTCCGCCGCCAGCACCTCCTGCAGATCCTGGTACCACCCGTCCAGCTCCCAGCCGGGGGGGCCGCCCGGCCCCCACAACCCTTCGGCCGCCATCGTCACCTCGGGCCCGGCGCGGGCTGCGGGAGGGAGCGAAGGTCGGGAAGGGAGTGAGGGATGACCCGGGCGGGACCCCTGGTGCCCGGGGCGGCCCCGGGACACAAAAGGGGTGCGCATGGCGGGGGTGTGCCCTTACCTGCTCTCAGGTGTGGTGGTCGGCGAGGACACACTTTCTCCTCGATGCCTGCGGAAGGAGGAGGCGGTGCTCTCAGGACCAGTGACCCCCGAGTGGGGGCTCGCCGGGGCTCGGGGCCCTCGTCCCCCATAGACGGCTCCGGGCGCTCCGGTTCCCGGAGCCGAGCGGAAACCCCCGGCCAGCGCCCCCCACGCCCGGTCCCCGCGCTGCCCCACGCCCTCTCCGCACCTTCCTGGGTGGTCCCGGCTCCCCCCGGCCCCGCTCCGCTCGCTGCCCCCAGCTCATCCTCGTCCGCATCGTCCCGCGCTGCGCCCCGCCCCCCGAGCCGCGCCGGTTTAAGTGCAGCATGACGCAACGCTCGCGCCGGCGGCAGCCAATAGGCGTGCCGAAGCCGTGATGGGCAGGGGAGCGCCAACCAATGGAAGTGCGGCGGAGGCGGGACGAGCGGCACCGCCCAGTGCGAGGAAGGGGTGCGCGGGGAGTCACGCGGAGATGATGCAATGGCGGGAAATGGACCACGCCCCCGGCGGGGACGGAGCGAGGGGCGTGGCTTGTCGGGAAAGGGCGGGGACTACTGGGAGTGGGCGGGGCTTCGGTGCCAGCGGGTCTCGTTCCCCCGCCCGGGATTAACGGGAGGAGCAGAGGGAGGACCGGAGGGGGGAGGGGCCGGAGGGGGGGGGGTCTCAGCCCCCCCATCCCCTCTATTGCACGTGGGCGGCTCTGGGGGGGTCCTGGGGGAGCTGGGGGCACCTGTGGGGGCAGAACTGGCGCCATGGGGGTGCTCTGTCTGTGGGTGGGGGCTGCAGGAGCGGTGCAAGAGCTGGGGACACAGCCGGGACCCCTCCCCTGTCTGCGGGGTCCAGCTGCCCTTTGTGGGGTCCCACAGGTTCCCCCCCGTGTCCCCCCCAATCCCACCACTGCCCACCCCCAGTCTGGGGGGCCCGGCTCCTGCCCCCCCCCAGAGATGCCGACACACGCTGGGAGCTGAGCTGTTTATTGGGGTACGGGGGGACCAGAGACCCACGAGGGAGGGAGCAGGGGGAACAGGGAGGACCCCCGTGGGGACTGGGAGGGGCAGAGGGTGTGGGGGGGGCCAAGCCAGGGTATTTACAAGCAGCAGCTGGGACCTGCGGGGGGGTCACAGGGCCCACGGGATCCTGGGGGGACACGGGGGTGTCCTCAGGGGAGCCCGGGGGGAGTCCCGGGGTCTCATCACTTCTGCAGCCGCTTGATGCGGGCATCGATGTCGGCAAAGTTGTCCTCGACGATGGCCAGGTTGTCCTTCATGGTCTTCTGCACCTGGGGGACAGAGGGGTGGGGGTGAGTGGGATGGGGTGATGGGGGTGAGTGGGATGGGGTGATAGGGGTGAGGGGGATGGGGTGATGGGGCAGTGGGCCATGGGGTGATGGGGAGCAGTGGGGGGGCCAGGGGGACCCACCTCGGCCAACAGCACCGCATTGTCCTTGAGAGCCCCCGCGATCTCCTGCTGCGTCGTGTCCAGGTGCACCAGCACCTGCCCGAACTGGGTGGCTGGAGGGGCACACACCTGAGTGCTGGGGAGGACAGGCAGTGACCCCCAGCTGGTGTCCCCCAGCCCCCCGGCCCTCACCTTGCTCGTGCAGGTCCCTCAGGGTCACCAAGCGCTGCACTACGTCAGGCAGGGCGCTGGCCACAGCATCCCAGCTCTGCAGTGTCTCGTACAGCTGGTGGATCTGGGGGGCAGCATCTGGGGGGTCAGCACAGCCTGGGCGGGCTTTTCTGGATCCCCCCCGGCCTCTGGGCCCCCCAGCCCATACCTTGCTCTGGGTGTCAGCATCCTGCACCGTGGCCTTGTGCTTGGCGATCTCGTTCACCTTCCCCAGGACGCTCTGGTGTGGGGGGAGAAAGAAACCCCAAATCCAGCAGTGGGCCCCAAATCCAGCAATGTCTCCCAGTTCAATCTCAGCAGTGCCCCCGAGTTCCCCTCACCTGCAGCCGAGCCTCCACCTGGTCCAGCACAGCCACATCCAGAACATTCACCTTGGCCTGCAGCACCTGCACTGTGTCCTGGGGAGGGGGGGCAGGTGAGGGGGGGTACAGCAGCCCTCCCAGAGCGCTGGGAGCAGGGGGGGACACAGGGGCTCCCCCAAACCCCACTTGCCCAACTCACCATGAGACTGGAGCCCTTCAGCCCCACCAGCAGAGGGTTCTGTGAGGGGAAACGGTGTCAGTAGGGCCAGGTGAAGGATGGGGGCAGGAAAGTGGCAGCAGGGAGGCAGGGCAGCCCCCTCACCTGGGCACTCACCTGGCTGTCAGGCTCACACCTCATGGCTGCCTCCAGCTGTGCCAGACGCTTCTCCAGCTCCGACACCTGCGGGGTTTGGGGTGAGGTGCCAGGACAGCAGTGCAAGGTCCCAGATGTGGTGCCCCCCCAGGATGCCCCTGTGGGGCCAGCAGCCCGCCCCCGCTCACCTTGGCAGACTGGGCAAACTGGTCCTGCTCTGGCCTCCAGTAGAGCTCAAAGGTGACAGCATCGCCGGCAGAGGGGGTGGCCCGGGCGGGGCCCTTCCCCGGGGTGGCTTTGCTGCACTTGGCCACCTCCAGCTGCTGCAGCAGCCGCCTGGGGACAGCCAGGAGGGGACAGGGTGGGCACAGGGACAAGGCGGGCAGGGGACAAGCTGTCCCACGCCATGGTGACGCTGCCATGGCCCCCTCGGGTCCTGTCCCCCACTCACTTGGCCAGGGCACCCTCGGGATCAGCAAAGTCGACAGCAGCACCGGGGCCCAGAACCTTCTCCAGGTGGGAGCTGAGCAGCTGCTGCTTCAGCACCTCCACCTGCCTGGCCAGGGCCATGGGCGTCAGCTCCTCCTCTGCACCCGACTCCTTCACTGAGCTCTGGGGGACACACAGGGGCTGTGTCACCCCCAAGACACACCCTGGGACAGGCGGGGGCTCACCCGGGGCAGGTGGGAGCTCACCTGGATCTGCTCCACATCCCGGAGCAGCTCCTGCACCTCATGCTGCAACCGCTGGAATCGCTGCTGCGGCGTCTCCTTGGCACCAAGACCCTCACCCAGCTGTGGGAGAAATGGGTCTGGGGGTCACGGGGGTCAGGGGAGCTCATGGGATGGTGGAGGGGTCATGGTGGTCCAGGGGTCTCACAGGGGGTCAGGGGGCTCGCAGGAGTCAGGGGTCTCAGAAGGGTCAGGGGGCTCACAGCTGCTGACAGCACCTAGCACCAAGCAGAAGGAGCAGGTGAGGCCTTTAGGGACAGGTCAGAGCAGCCTCAGGTGACAGAACCTCAGATGGCACCTAAAGGGAACCTGACAGGCTCAGTGGGGCAGGGCAGCAGCAGCCCAGGAGAGTCCTGGACCCACAGGGAGAGAGGCTGCACTGGAGCTCATCTTCATCCTCAAGAGCTCCTCATCTTCACACTCAGAGCTCCCCACCTTCATCCTCATGAAGCTCATCTTCATCCCCATGGAACTCTTCATCCTCATCCACATGAAGTTCCCCATTACCACCCCCATGGATCTCCCCATCTTAGTACCCACAGAGCTCCTCCTCCTCCTCCTCCTAACCCGGAGCTCTAAAGCTGTGGGGTGGTTCTGGGTGGTGGCACACCCCCCATGGAACGTGGGGGTTTCCTGGTCTTTGCCCAAATCCAGCTGTTCCCAGAGCAAACCTGAGCTGGGCCAGTGTGGGGGGGATGGCCTGGTCTGACAGTGACCAGGCCAGGGGACACAGCTGTCACGCTCCTCCCAGCAGGCCAAGAAGGAGCCAGGTGACCCTCAGCCAGCTTCTCCCCTTTGGCCCTGGGTGACAGGGACTGCAGCCCACCCTGAGAGTCCTGAGGGACAAAAGGAATGAGGACAGAGCCCAGGGAATAGGAGTGACCGAACTTCAGTCAGTGAGGGGACAGGCAGGACCCTGCTGGGGGGAAACAGATCCCAGCACCAAGACATGGGGGGTACCCAGGAGAGGCCCGGGGGTCCTGGAGAACACGCAGCTGAACATGAGCCAGCCAGGATTACCCAGGATTACCCGGGTTACCCCCAGATCCACCCTGGGACCCCCAGCTCCACCCAGGACTTGGTGACCAGTGCTGTCCTGAGCAGCCTCAGGGGTTTGTGGTGGGGACAGGGGCTCCCAGCACGGAAGACTGGGATGGACTGGGCAGAGACCAGCAGAGGACTGGTGGAGCTGGCACACGGCTCCTGTGAGGCACGGCTGGGGGCTGCAGCAGGGAACCCCGGGGGTCCCACGGGACCTGTGGCACCCAGGGGTGTCCCAAGGGGAGGAGGGGGTGCCCCTTGCCCACTCACCATCTCATACTCCCCAGCCTCATAACCCGTTGTCCGTGTGCGGCCGATGCGGTCAGAGAAATCTGGAGGAGGCAGAGCCAGGTGTGAGCCAGCCCAGCTCAGGGGGCTCAGTGCCCCCCTGCTCCCCTGGCTCATGCCCCCAGCTCACCCACACCCTCGGTGCCCAGGCGCTTGTCCCGGAACTTCTCATAGGCAGCATTGGGGTTGATGATCAGGTGCTCCACGCTGGTGCTGCTCAACTCCTCCTGCACACGGAGCCACGTCAGGGACAGGGACAGGGACAGACACTTCCAGACTGCAACCGCCTCCCCCAGCACGGACAGGGATGGGGACAAGGGAGCCCCAGGGCTGCCACCACCCCCAGCACACGGCGTGGGCAGGGCTGGGGGCGCTGGCCTGCTCCTCCCCAGGCCCCCAGTGCAGCCCGGTGAGGGCTCTGCTGGCAGTGATGTGGCACGTCCCCAAGGGTCCAGGGTGGGGACATCGTACCCCCCGACTGGCCTGGCCCAGGGGGAGGTACCCTCAAGAGTCTCAAGTGGGGATGTCAGACCCCAGCCTGGGCCAGCGTGGTGACACTGGGCCCTGGTGACACTGGGCCCTGGTCTGGCCCAGCCCAGCAGGCAGGGCCCCCCCAAAGACCTGTTGGGACTTTGCACCCCTGATCTGGCCCAGCTCAGGGACCCCCAAGGTTCAGCCTATCCCAAACTGTGGAACATTCCAGCAGCCCTGGGCCAGGACCAGGACCCATCGCTGGTCCCTCCAGGGTGACCCCTGTCCCCATGGGACTGTCACTGTCCCCCAGCTGCGTTTTGGCACGACAACCTCCTCCCCAGGGTGACCCCCGGCCCCCTGGGGCTGTCACTGCCCTTTGGCTGCCTTTTGGGCTCATTAGGGGGGCAGTGGGGGGTGTAGGCCCCCAGACCCCCAGACCAGGGGGCCGTGCCCTGTGCCAGGCAGGCTGGGCACAGCAGGTGTGTCCAGGCTCCCCTCACCCCCTGCTGCCATCAAGGGTGTCCCTGGCTCAGCAGGGCTCTGAGGGGACCCAAAGGACCCCCATGTGCACCTGTCCAGCCCCCCCCAGCTCTGGCCCCCGGTTTGCTGCGGGGAGTGAGAGCGGCAGGAGCAGCGCTGGCAGCGTTAGGGGGCTGCGGTGGGTGGCAGCGGGTGACAGTGACTGAGGGACAGTGACAGTGGCTGGGAGACGGGCGCTTACCAGCTCCTGGCGTTTCCCAGAGGTGAGAAAGTCAGAGCAAGGTTAGAGAGGGGAGAGAGAGACAAAATCCGCGTTAGAAGGTCCGGCCCGCGCCCGCCGCCCCCCGAGGGCTGGGGACCCCCGCGGGACAGGGAACCCCATGGGCTGGGGACCCCCGAGGGCTGGGGACCCCTGCAGGATGAGGGGCAGTGGGACAGACCCGGGGCAGGTGGGGATGGGGGCAGCAGGGCCGTGCCCTGGAGGGGAGCAGGACGTAGCAGAGTTTTGGGGATCACCCCATAACTCCCCTCAGGAGCTCCGGCTCCTACCCGGGGGGAACGTGAGTGCAGCCAGGTGCTACCCCCCAGGACCCCAACTCTCAGTGGGACCCCCGAGGAGCCTGGGGGGGCTCTGAAGGGCCAGGGGCTGCCCCAGCCCAGCAGCTGCCCCCTGCAATGCTGGCAGGGGTGAGGGGGCTCAGCACAGCCCCCCCATGCCCAGGCAGTGTCCCCAGGGCAATGAGACCCAGCCCGGGGGTCCTGGGGGGTCCCAAGGCCAGGTGGGCAGTGCGGGCAGCAGGCAGAGGATGCAGAGGGCAAGGCAGAGCGGGGGGGCAGTGCAGGGCACCCCAAAACCCCCAGCGCAGCAGGGGGACCCCCATGCACATGCAGCAGTGCACCCCCATGCACCCCAAAGCAGGGCCGCGCTTACTTGTGCAAACTGAGTCCAGGCCAGGCGGGAGCGGGGGGGAAGCGGGGGGAGCCCTGGTCAGTTTGGGGGCTCCCCAAGGGGGAGGAAGGACCCCCCAACACCCCAGAGCTGGTGAAGGGCTCCCCGAGGCAGGCGGGGGCTTAGCAACCCCCATCTGTCACCTCCCACCACAGAAGGTGCCACATGTCACCTCCTGACTTTGGGCTCAAACCCATTTCAGCCCATCTTGCTGCTCTGGCTCTCATGGCAGGGGGGGTCTCTTTGCCCCCCTCAGGATTTGGGGGTACCTGGTGGGCCCCTGCTCCATGCCAGGGACCTGTGCCAATCTCCTGGACCCCAAAAACACCAATGGCACTGACAGCAGAGGATGGGTGGTTGCACCCCCAAGGCCTGGCACCCCCTCACTGGCTCCGGGGACACCGAGTCATCCCTCAGGCTGTGACCCCTGAACCCCCATCGTCCTCCCCAGCACCCCTGGGGGTCACCTCACACCCCTGGGGGTCCTCTCTGCCATGTGGCCTCAAGGACAGAATCCAGCGTCACCCCCCAGGCCCTGGGGGTCGTCTGGGCCCCTCAGTGATGGAGCTCTGGGTCACTCTGGGGGTCCCCAGAGCTGCACAAGGATGGACCCCTGTCACTCCACACTGAACTCATGGGACAATGGCCTCAGCCCAGGCCGGGGACCCCCCAGTATTCACAGCAGGTTTAGGGGGTCCCCCTTGTTCCCCCCGGGGAGGGGTTGGGGAACTGGCAGCCCCCTTCCTCTTGGGGACAAAGACAGCAAGGACAGGGACAGCCAGCCCGTGTGGGGGAGGCTGTGTGCTGCTCTCCCCCTCCTGTCCCCAAAGCACAGGCAGGGTGCCACAGGGGGATGGGGGGCCACACTGCAGGGGACACTGTCACTGTGGAGGGACATTGTCACTGTGCGGGACATTGGGACTGTGGGGGGACATTGTCACTGTGGAGGGACACTGGGACTGTGGGGAACACTGTCACTGTGGGGGGACATTGTCACTGTGCGGGGACATTGGGACTGTGGGGGGACATCACTGTGGGGGACACTGTCACTGTGGGGAACACTGTCACCGTGGGGAACACTGGGACTGTGGAGGGAGGACACTGTCATCATGGGGAACACTGTCACTGTGGGGGAACACTGTCACTGTGGGGGGGACATTGGGTACACTGTCACTGTGGGGAACACTGTCACCAAGGAGTGATGTGTCACCGTGCAGGATGTGCTACTGCTGGGTGCATGGGGGGTGGGAGCTGGTTCCCTGCCACGGTGCCAGTCCTGGGGGTCCCGGGGGGTCCTGGGGGTCGGCTCCAGCTGCTGCTCCCCCCCCGGCCGGGCCTTACCGCCTCGAACTCAGCCTGGTCATCCTCGGGCAGGTCACTGGTCTCATACACGTCGGGCTCGTTCCGGGCCTGTGGCACCAGGGGCTGGGCTGGGACCCCCAGCGGCCCCTGACCCTCCCACCTCATCCCCATGGACATCTCCCGCTGGACACTCCAATGTCCCCCCAGCACCCCGACTCACTGCCCCTGTCCCCTGACCTCCCCCAGCTCCACACCCCAATTCCCACAGTCACCCCAAACACACAGGGTGCTCCCACCCCCCAGGGATCCTTGTTCCCCCCACGGACAGACCCACAGACAAGACAGGCCCTCCCTGGCACCCCAAGCCCTCTCCCCAGCCCCAGCTCCCTCCCATTCCTACAGGCACCCCAAACTTAGCCAACCCCCACACCCCACTGACCCCTCAGCTCACCCCCAGATCTTCTCAGAGACCCACAACCCCTCAGATTCCCCAAATTCCCCTGCTCCCCAGACCCTGTCAGTCACTCCAAGCTCAGACCCCTCAAATTGACTTGATCCCTGCAGCCCCTCAGACCCCCCAGTGCCCTTGGACTACCCCAGGACCCCTGATTCCCCCAATCCCCTCAGATCCCCCAAACCACTCAGAACCCCCAGCCCCCGCAGATCCCTGAATTCCGGCAGATTCCCCTGGATCCCCTCCCCACCCTCAGATCCCCAGATCCCGGCAGATTCCCCCCAAATCCCCTCACCACCCAAAACCACCCTGCAGCACCCTCAGATCCCCCTGGCCTGCTCGGACCCCTCAGACCCTCTCAGAGCCGCCCTTCTCCCACCTCCCCAGTCCCTCCAAGTCCCGCTGGTCCCCTCCTGTTCCGAGACCCCCCGGCCCCCTCAGACCCCCAGATCCCCGCAGTTCCCTCATTCTCCCCCAGGGCCCTTTTCCCGCTTGACTCCCCCGATCTCCTCAGAGTCCTCAGCACCCCTCAGACCCCCGTGATCCCCCCGGCCCTCCCGACGCCCTCAGAGCCCTCAGCACCCCTCAGACCCCCGTGATCCCCTCAGAGCCCTCAGCACCCCTCAGACCCCCCTGATCCCCTCAGAGCCCTCAGCACCCCTCAGAACCCCCTGATCCCCTCAGAGCCCTCAGTACCCCTCAGAACCCCCTGATCCCCTCAGAGCCCTCAGCACCCCTCAGAACCCCCTGATCCCCTCAGAGCCCTCAGTACCCCTCAGAACCCCCTGATCCCCTCAGAGCCCTCAGCACCCCTCAGAACCCCCTGATCCCCTCAGAGCCCTCAGCACCCCTCAGACCCCCGTGATCCCCTCAGAGCCCTCAGCACCCCTCAGACCCCCGTGATCCCCTCAGAGCCCTCAGTACCCCTCAGAACCCCCTGATCCCCTCAGAGCCCTCAGTACCCCTCAGAACCCCCTGATCCCCTCAGAGCCCTCAGCACCCCTCAGAACCCCTGATCCCCTCAGAGCCCTCAGCACCCCTCAGACCCCCGTGATCCCCTCAGAGCCCTCAGCACCCCTCAGACCCCCGTGATCCCCTCAGAGCCCTCAGCACCCCTCAGACCCCCGTGATCCCCTCAGAGCCCTCAGTACCCCTCAGAACCCCCTGATCCCCTCAGAGCCCTCAGTACCCCCAGGCCCTCTCGATCCCTCAGAGCCCCCAGTACCCCCAGGCCCCCGATCCCCTCAGAGCCCCCGAGGTCTCCCACACCCCCTCAGAGTCCCGGCTCCTCCCGGCCCAGCCCCTTACTCACGATGCCTGGCAGGTCGGCGTACTTGGGGTCGGCCATGGCGGGGGCGGTACTGGGGGTTGGTAATAGGGGGTCGGTAATGGGGGGTCGGTGTACGGGGGTCGGTGTGGGGGGGGCCGGTGCCGGGGGGTCCCGGAATGGCCGCGCAGGGCCGGGGCGGGGCCGATCTCGCGAGAGCGGCGCTGGGCGGTGCGAGAGGCGAGAGCGCAGGGGCGGGCCGGGTGAGGGATGGGGCGGGGCCTGGTGGAAACGGGGCGGGGCCTGAGCGAGCAGACATGGGGGGCGGCACTGGGGGGACAATGGGGGGACAATGGGGGGACAGTGGGGGGACAGGGAACATACGGACACGGCGGGGGACAGTGGGGGGGACAGGGGACTCACGGACATGGGGGGGACAATGGGGGGGACAGGGGACACACGGACGCGGCGTGGGACAATGGCGGTTCAGGGGACACACAGACACGGGGGGGGACAATGGGAGGGACAGGGGACACACGGACACGGACAAGGCACGGGGGTACAAGGGGGACACACCGGGGGTGAACAAGGGGCGGGGAACGGGGGGACACGGGGGGGCGACACAGAGGGGGACACACGGGTGGGGGCACACGGGGACACACTGGGGACACAGGGGGAAACGTGGGGGGCACAGGGGCACACAGTGGGGGGGGGACAGGGGAGGACACATGAGGGGCACACGGGGGAGCATGGGGGGACACGGTGGGGACACGGCGGACACCCGGGCCGGACTCACGGGTGGGGGCACGCACAGGCCGGGTGGCACTGGGGACACCATGGGGGTGTCCCGGGCTGTCCCCATGGTGGGGCTGCCCTTCTCACCCTCGGGAGACCCCCGGGCTCAGCTCCGGACCCCCCCGACGTGTTTGGGGGGGGTCACCCGGAGGGGGGGCCGGACAGAGCTCCCGGTGTACCGGGGATGAGTCAGGACCGCGGCCTTCCCGCGGGGGGAAACCGAGCAGGGAGGCGGGGGGGGCTGGCCTCGCTCCCCCGTCCCCGGCCGCGCCCCCGGGGTCCCGTCCCCCGGCCCGTCCTGCTCCCCCCGCCGTGAATCAGCACTTCGGGGGGGTCCATCCCCAGCGCTGCGCCCCCCCCTCAGTTCCGGCCACCTTAAGAGCCGCGGGCGGCTCCACCTTAAGGCGGGGGAGGGGGCGCGGGGGGGCGGCCCCCCCCACCCGCCGGTCCCGGGGCTGCAGTGGCGACAGCAACGGTCACAGGAGCGGCGACAGCGGCAGCTGCGGAGCGTCAGCCCCGCCCGGCGCCGCCTCCCGCATCCTGCAGCTCGCAAGCCGCATCCCTGAGCAGCATCCTGCATCCCTGGGTACCACCCGCAGCCCTGGGTACCACCCTGCAGTGCTGAGCAGCATTCTGCATCCCTGAGCAGCATCCTGCATCCTTGGGTACCACCCTGCAGTGCTGAGCAGCATCCTGCATCCCGGGCAGCATTCCGAGCCCTTGGGTACCACCCGGCATCCCTGAGCAGCATCCTGCATCCCTGGGTACCACCCGGGCAGCATCCTGCATCCCTGAGCCGCATCTGCACCCTCTGGTACCGCTCAGCACCCCCGGGTGCCACCGTGCCCCCGGTGCCAGCTGTCCCTTAGGCTGTGAGCAGCGCCCCGGCTGACCCCCCCCGGCCCGACCCTCCCCGTGTGGAAGCCCCCAGACCCCCGGCATGGCCGAGCCCAGCTCCGAGTGCAGCATCAAGGTCCTGTGCCGCTTCCGGCCGCTCAACCAGGCCGAGATCCTGCGGGGGGACAAATTCCTGCCCGTGTTCCAGGGGGACGACAGCGTCGTGCTGGGGGTGAGTCACTGCGGGGGGCAGGGCAGGTACCCCCACTCTGGGGGCGCTGTCACTGGGGGGGGAGGGTGCTGGGTGTGGTCGCTGCCCCCCGGGACTCTCCCCATGCCCCCCCCCCCCCCATTTCCGAGGCTCTCGGCACTCCCAGTTTGCCCAGTGGGGGGATGTTTACATGGAGCAGACACGCCCTGACCCCCCCCAGGGGGGTCCCCAAAGCAGCGGCCGGGGAGGGGGGGGGATGCCGCAGACCCCCCCCTCCCCCTGCGCTGCGGCCCTGCCCTTTGTTAGGGGCTCATCCGGAGGGGGGGGGCTGAGGCCCCCAAAATATCGGCACCCCCGCCCCCCCATAACCGCCCCCCCCTTGCCCGGGGGAGGGCGTGGGGGGGAAGCGATGGCGCCGGGGGGAGAACGGGGTGGGGGGGCGGGGGGGTCCATGGAGGGGGGCGTCTGTAAATGGGGGGGGGGGGCCATGAGTGCAGGAGGGGTCCGTGATTGGGGGGGGGGTCCATGGATGTGGGGGGTCCGTGGATGGGGGGGGGGTCTGTGGGTGCCGAGGGGGTTCCCTGGATGTGTGGTTCGTGGCTGAGGGGTCCGTGGATGCCGGGGGGGATCCGTGGCTGGGGGGTCCGTGGATGCCGGGAGGGTCTGTGACTGAGGGCTCCGTGGATGCCGGGAGGGTCCGTGGATGGGGGTCTCCGTCCGCCCGGGTGTCGCGGTGCGGCGCTGCCGGCGCAGTGCGGGGTTGCGGGGTTGCGGGTGCGGGGGCAGTGGCGGGGGTGGCGTTGCGGGTCGGGGCTGTGGGGTAGGGCCGGGGGCGCTGGGATGGGGGTCGGGGGCAGGGCAGGATGGGGGTGCGGGCGGTGCGGGGGGGTTGCGTGACCGGCGGCGGGCGGGGCAGCGGAGCTGCGGCGGCTGCGGGGCGCCGGGGAGAGCGGGGGCGCGGGCTGCTGGCACCGGCTGTCCCCGTGCCCCCGAGCCCCCGTCTATCCCCGTGTCTGTGTGTCCCTGTGGCCATCTGTCCCTATGGCCGTCTGTGCCCATGTCTGTGTGTCCGTGTGTCCCCGTGTCTGTGTGTCCCCGTGTCTATCTGTCCCGTGGCCGTCTGTCCCTGTGTCTGTCTGTCTCCATGTCCGTGCGTCCCCATGGCCGTCTGACCCCGAGCCGTGTGTCCCCCACGCCCTCGTGTCCGTCTGTCTCCATGTCCCCGTGTCCGTGTGTCCCCGTGTCAGTGTGTCCCCATGTCCCCGTGTCCGTGTGTCCCCCTGACTGTGCGTCCGCCTGTCCCCGTGTCCCGGCTCAGCACCGGGGCCTGGACAGCTCCCGGCGGGGAGTTGGGGTGTACGGGGGAAGTCTCCAGGGCTGTCTGTCTGTCTGTCTGTGGGGGGCTCTGTGAGGGGCCTGGGGGGTCCTTGGGGATCTAGGGGGGTCTGTGGGGGTCTTTAGGGGAATGGGGGGTCTGTGGGGATCTATGGGGAGTTATGGGGAAATCTGGAGAGTTCGGGGGGTCTGTGGGGGGCTCAGGGGTCTGTGGGGATCCGTGGGGCAGTCTGGAAGGTTCTGGTGGTCTGTGAGAGGGTTTGGGAGGGGGGGGGTCTGTGTGGATATCCGGACCCGGGGGTGTGTGGGGGCTGGGTCCCTGAATGGGGGGTGCAGGGCGGGTACCGGGGGTACAGAATGAGGCCCCCCCAGCCCCTCCCACCTTACCGGGACTCCCTGAGGGCCCCTGAGCCCGTCCGAGCCCCCCGCGCCTCGGGGGGTCTCTGGCCGGTGCGGGGGGATCTCTCTGGATGGTGACCCCGTGCCTCGGGGGGTCTCTGGCCCGTGACCCCTGTGTGTGTCCCCCTGCCCCCCCCCTCCCAGGGCAAGCCGTACGTGTTCGATCGCGTGTTCCCCCCGAACACCACGCAGGAGCAGGTGTACCACGCGTGTGCCATGCAGATCGTCAAGGGTGAGCGACCGCGGGGACAGCGGGGACAGAGCGGGGACAGCGTGGGGAGAGACCGGGACAGCCCGGGACAGACGGAAACAGCGTGGGGACAGCATGGGGACAGCTTGGGAACAGCGTGGAGAGAGCGTGGGGACACCAGGGACAGCGTGGGGACAGCTTGGGGGAGAGACCGGGACAGCAGGAAACAGCGTGGGGACAGCATGGGGACAGCGTGGGGAGAGCGTGGGGACACTAGGGACAGCGTGGGGACAGCCCGGGGAGAGCCCAGGGACACCAGGGACAGTCTGGGGACAGCCCTGGGTGGGACATCCGGGAACAGCCCGGCACAGCCTGGGGACAGCCTGGGAACAGAGCGGGGACAGCGTGGGGGGACCCTGGGGACAGCTCGGTGTTTTGGAGTCCCCGGGGGTTGTTTGTGGGTCCCGGGGGGTGTCTGGGGCTCCCGGGGGTCCCCAATCCCCTCTCTCCCCCCAGATGTGCTGGCCGGGTACAACGGCACCATCTTCGCCTACGGACAGACATCATCGGGCAAGACCCACACCATGGAGGTGGGGGGCACAGGGCGGGGCTTTGGAGGGGCACTGGGGGGTTTTGGGGGCGCCGGGGGTTTGTGAGGGCACAGAAGGGGGGGTGGTTGGAGGGGCACTGGGGGGCTTTGAGGGGCACTGGGGTTTTTGGGGGGCACTGGGGGGTTTGGGGGGCACTGGGGGGGCACTGGGAGCTCTGGGGGTTTGGGAGGGCATGGGAGCACTGGGGGTTTGGGGGGGCACTGGGGGGAAACGGTGGGGGCACTGGGAGCACTGGGGGTTTTGGGGGGGCACTGGGGGTTTTGGGGGGCACTGGGGGGTTTGGGGGGGGCACTGGGAGGGCACTGGGAGCACTGGGGTTTTGGGGGCACTGGGAGGGCACTGGGAGGGCACTGGGAGGGCACTGGGAGCACTGGGGGTTTTGGGGGGCACTGGGGGGCACTTGGGGTTTTGGGGGGCACTGGGGGGGCACTGGAGCTCTAAGGGTTTGGGGGGGCACTGGGAGCACTGGGGGTTTTTGGGGGGCACTGGGGGGTTTGGGGGGCACTGGGAGCACTGGGGGTTTTGGGGGGGCACTGGGAGCACTGGGGGTTTTGGGGGGCACTGGGGGGTTTGGGGGGGCACTGGGAGGGCACTGGGAGCACTGGGGGTTTTGGGGGGGCACTGGGGGGGCACTGGGAGCACTGGGGGTTTTGGGGGGCACTGGGGAGTTTGGGGGGTTCAGCGCCCCCCGCCCCCCCAGGGGAAGCTGCACGACCCGCAGCAGATGGGGATCATCCCCCGCATCGCCCGCGACATCTTCAACCACATCTACGCCATGGACGAGAACCTGGAGTTCCACATCAAGGTGGGCACGGGGGGCACAGGGGGCACCGGGGGGGACCGGGGGGGACTTGGGGGGGTCACTTGGAGGGGCTGGGGGGACACTGGGAGGGGCACTGGAAGCACTGGGAGGAGCTGGGAGTTGCTGGGGGGGGGTACTGGGGGGGGCTGGAACAGGCACTGGGAGCACTGGGGGGGCACTGGGGGACGGCCCGGCCTGCCGCCCAACACCCACCCCCCCCCCCCCCCCCCCCCCAGGTGTCCTACTTTGAGATTTACCTGGACAAGATCCGGGACCTGCTGGACAGTGAGTGGGGGGATACTGGGGGGGCACTGGGGGGCACTGGGGAGGACTGGAGGGGACTGGGAGGCACTGGGGGTCGGGGGCAGGGTACAGTGGAGCACTGGGAAGCACTGGGAGGTTACTGGAAAGCACTGGGAGGTACTGGGAGGCACTGGGAGCACTGGGTGATTACTGGGAGGCACTTGGGGTCGGGGGCATGGTACAGTGCAGCGCTGGGAGGCACTGGGAGGTTACTGGGAAGTTACTGGGAGGCACTGGGAGGTTACTGGGAGGTTACTGGGAGCACTTAGGAACCCCCCCCCCCCGTGTTGCCCCCAGTGACCAAGACCAACCTGTCGGTGCACGAGGACAAGAACCGGGTCCCCTATGTCAAGGTGAGGGGGGGGAGGGGGGCACTCCCGGGGGGGGAGGGGATGGGCCGGGCACCCCCTGAGCCCCCCATGGTCACCCCTGGGGCGGGGGAGGGGCCGGGAACCCCCTGAGCCCACCATGGTCACCCCTGGGGCAGGGGAGGGGACGGGAACCCCCTGAGCCCACCATGGTCACCCCTGGGGCAGGGGAGGGGACGGGAACCCCCTGAGCCCCCCATGGTCACCCCTGGGGCGGGGGAGGGGCCGGGCACCCCCTCAGCCCCTCATGGCTGATCGCGGGGGGGGGGTGAGAGGCTGGGGTCCTGAGCCCCCCGTGGTCACTCCCGGAGGGAGGGAGGGGTCCTGAGCCCCCCCCGAGCCCCCCGGTCACCCCCTCCGCCCCCCGCCCCCCCAGGGCTGCACCGAGCGCTTCGTGTCCAGCCCCGAGGAGATCCTGGATGTGATCGATGAGGGGAAATCCAACCGGCACGTGGCTGTCACCAGTGAGCGACACCGGGGGACGGGGGGACGGGGGGGCATGGGGGGCGTGGGGGGACATCATGGGGACATGGGGACACGGCGGGCACGGGGGGCATGGGGACATGAGGGACATGGGGGATGTGGATGGCATTGGGGGGACAGGGGGGACATGGGGATATGGGGGCATGGGACACTGGGGGGTCCTGGGACACTGGGGACACTGGGGGGCATAGGGGAGCATGGGGGGACATTGGGGATATGGGGACAGGGGAGGGACACGGGGGACATGGGGGCATTGGGGGGCAGGGGTGGACACGGGGGCAATGGGGGGCATAAGGCGCCATAGGGGGGCGTGGTGGCCGTGGAGGGACACGAGGGGCTGGTGGTGATGGGGGTTGGGGACAGCTTGCTCGGGGTCCCTGGGGTGCCAGGGGACACCCTGCAGGAGTTTGGGGGTCCCTGGGGTGCCATGGGACACCCTGCAGGAGTTTGGGGGTCCCTGGGGTGCCAGGGGACACCCTGCAGGAGTTTGGGGGTCCCTGGGGTGCCAGGGGACACCCTGCAGGAGTTTGGGGGTCCCTGGGGTGCCAGGGGACACCCTGCAGGAGTTTGGGGGTCCCTGGGGTGCCATGGGACCCCCCGCTGGGGTTTTGGGCTCCCCAGGGCGCTGTGGGACCCCTGGGCTGGCTCGGGGTCCCGCTGAGCCTGGGGGTCCCTGGGCACTGCTGGGGGGGCCTGAGGGGTCACGGGGCCTTTTTTGGGGTACGGGGGACACTGCCGGGTCCTGGAGCCGTTCTGGGGAGCAGTGCCAGCCTCGGTGCCCGTTTCGGAGTGCAGGGGGCAGTGCCAGCCCTGTGCCCATTTCGGGGTGCAGGGGGCAGTGCCAGCCCCGGTGCCCACACGCGTGCCCCCCGTGCCCACAGACATGAACGAGCACAGCTCCCGCAGCCACAGCATCTTCCTCATCCACATCAAGCAGGAGAACGTGGAGACCGAGCAGAAACTGAGTGGGAAACTCTACCTGGTGGATCTGGCGGGCAGCGAGAAGGTGGGGGGGGCACAGGGCTGGGGGACCCCAAAGGGGGGGGGCATCATAGGGCTGGGGGCACCCCAAAGGGGGGGGCATCATAGGGCTGGGGGCACCCCAAAGGTGGGGAACCAAATGTGGGGAGCCCCAAAGGTGGGGGGGGGGGAACCAAATGGGGGGGGACCCCATGGCTGGGAGACTCCAAGTGTGGGGATCCCAAATGTGGGGGGATCCCAAATGCGGGGGGATCCCAAATGTGGGGGGACCCCAGAGCTGTGGGACTGCAGAGGTGGGGGTGCAGGGAAGGGGGGATGGACTGGGGCACTGGGGGGCACTGGGGGTGGTGTCCCCCCCTGGAGGGTGGGGCCTGGGGGCGTTCATGAGATCTGGGGGGCATTGGGGGGGTGGGGGCATTTGGGGGGGAGTCTATGGGGTTTGGGGGGGCATTTGGGGGGGATATTGGGGTTTGGGGGGGCAATTGGAGGGTGGGAGCGTGGGGCAGCCGGGGGGTCTTGGGGGGAATTCGGTGCTCAGTGGGACATGGGGAGGGTGGGGGTCTTGGGGGGCCATTTTTGGGGCCATTGGGGTTTGGGACCATTTGGGTCATTTTTGAGGCCATTGGGGCCATTGGGGTTTGGGGTCAGTGGGATTTTTGGGGCCATTGGGGCCATTTTTGGGGCCATTGGGGTTTGGGGCCGTTGTGGTTTCAGGACCATCACTCTGGAGTGGAGCTCTCTGGGGGGAGGGGGTTGGCACTGGGGTCTCCTGCCTGTTGGCACCCTTGGGTTGGGCTCTGGGGCCATCCCTAGGAGGGTCCCTGGGGTCGGGGGTGTCCCTGAGCCATCCCACCCCCCCCAGGTGAGCAAGACGGGGGCTGAGGGGGCCGTGCTGGACGAGGCCAAAAACATCAACAAGTCCCTGTCTGCGCTGGGCAACGTCATCTCGGCGCTGGCCGAGGGCACGGTGAGACCCCCGCCACTCCCCGAGCCCCCCCGGGGGTCCCCCAGCCCGGGGGTCCCGGGTGCGCCTCGCCCAGCCCCCCTCTCCTTTCCCCTCTGTCCCCCGCGGGTCCTGCTGAGCACCCTCCCCCACCCTGTGCGCCCCCTCGGGGGTCCTGGGGTGCGGGAGACCCCCCTGAGCATCCCCCCCGCCCCGTGTGTCCCACCCTGCTGAGCCCCCTGACCCCTGCCCTGGCCCCTCCGAGGTCCTGCGAGGGGACACCCCCGACCTCTTGTGTCCCCCTGAGCCCCCTGTGTGTCCCTGAGCCCCCTGTCCCCGTGTGTCCCCAGTCCGGCCCCCTGTCCCCCGTGTGTCCCCAACCCGAGCCCCCTGCCCCCACCGTGTCCCACTCCCGTGTGTCCTTGAGCCCCCTGTCCCCATATGTCCCCAGCCCGAGCCCCCCTGCCCCCTGTGAGTCACTCTGTCCCCACTGTGTCCCCAAACCGAGCCTGCTGTCCCCCGTGTCTCCCCGAGCCCCCGTGTCCCACTCCCGCGTGTCCCCTAATGTCCCCCTGAGCCGGCTGTCCCCCTATGTCCCCAACACGAGCCCCCTGTCCCTCTGTCCCTCCTGTGTCCCCAGCCCGAGTCCCCCGTGTGTCCCCTTGAGCCCCCTGCCCCCCTCCCGTGTCCCCCTGAGGCCGCTGTCCCCCGTGTGTATCCCTGAGCCCCTGTCCCCCCTCGTATCCCCAACCCGAGCCCCCTGCTCCTCCTGTGTCCCCCTGTCCCCCTCGTGTCCCCAACCCGAGCCCTGTGTCCCCCTGTCTCCCCCGTGTCCCACTCCCGCGTGTCCCCCCCTCCCCCCGGGGGTCCCGTCGCTGAGGCCGCCCCTCCCCCCGCAGAAGGCCTACGTGCCCTATCGCGACAGCAAGATGACGCGGATCCTGCAGGACTCGCTGGGCGGGAACTGCCGCACCACCATGTTCATCTGCTGCTCCCCGTCCAGCTACAACGACCAGGAGACCAAATCCACGCTCATGTTCGGCCAGAGGTGCGCCCGGGGGTCCCCGCGCCCCCCGAGCCCCCCCAGCCCCCCCGGCAATGGCGGTGTCCAGCCGCACCCCCCCCACCCCCACCTGCTGCCCCCCGGGTGCCCCCGTGGAGCCACCGCCCCCCGCTCCTGCCCAGAGCAACCCGAGATCCCCCCGAGACCCCCCCAGGGCACCCACGGAGCGCAGTGCACCCCAACAGCGCCTGCTGCACCCCAACAGCGCCTGCTGCACTCCAACCTCACCCAGTGCACCCCAACAGCGCCTGCTGCACCCCAACAGCGCCTGCTGCACCCCAACCTCACCCAGTGCACCCAAAAAGCACCTGCTGCACCCCAACCTCACCCAGTGCACCCAAAAAGCACCTGCTGCACCCGAACAGGCCCTGCTGCACCCCAACAACACCTGCTGCACCCCAATAGCCGTCAGTGCACCGCAATAGCCCTCAGTGCACCCCAACCTCACCCAGTGCACCCCAAGTTCCCCCAGTGCACCCCAATAGCCCTCAGTGCACCCCAACCTCACCCAGTGCACCCCAAGTGCCCCCAGTGCACCCCAATTTCACCCATGGAGTTCCAGTGCACCCCCACTGCTCCCAGTGCACCCCAACAGCGCCTGCTGCACCCCAATGTCACCCAGTGCACCCCAAGTGCCCCCAGTGCACCCCCACTGCTCCCAGTGCACAGCGCCTGCTGCACCCCAACTTCACCCACGGTGTCCCAGCCACATCTCGGCTGCCCCCAGTGCACCCCAACTTCACCCAGTGCCCCCCCCGGTGTCCCCCAAGTGCCCCCTGCACCCCCCGAGGGCTGCACTGGGGTCCCCAGAGCTGGGAGGGGAGGGGGGCAGGGGTGCCAGGTGAGGGGTATCAGGTGAGGGGTGCCAGTTTCGGGGTGCCCCCAGGGCCAAGACCATCAAGAACACGGCCTCGGTGAACCTGGAGCTCACGGCCGAGCAGTGGAAGAAGAAATTCGAGAAGGAGAAGGAGAAGAACAAAGCGCTGAGGGAGAGCCTGGCCCGGCTGGAGGCGGAGCTGAACCGCTGGAGGAGTGGTGAGGGCACCCGAGAGCTGGGGGCACCCCGATGTCTGAGGGCACCCCGATGTCTGAGGGCACCCCGAGAGATGGGGGCACCTCGAGAGATGGGGGCGCCCCGAGAGATGGGGGCACCCCGAGAGCTGGGGGCACCCCGAGAGATGGGGGCACCCCGAGGGATGGGGGGACCCCGAGAGCTGGGGGGACCCCGAGAGCTGGGTGCACCCCGAGAGCCGGGGGCACCCCGAGAGCTGGGGGCACCCCGATGTCTGAGGGCACCCCGAGAGCCGGGGGCACCCCGAGAGCTGGGGGCACCCCGATGTCTGAGGGCACCCCGAAAGATGGGGGCACCCCGAGAGCTGGGGGGGGCCCGAGAGCCGGGGGGGCCCCGGGCACCCCACTGTCCCCCCAGCCCCGCCAGAGACACTGAGGCTCAGTGTGTGCCCTGGAGGGGCACCCCGGGACAGGGAGGGGCATCCGGAGATTGGGGGGGACCCCAACTGTGGGGAGAGACCCCAACTCTGCAGAGGGGACCCCAGATGTGAGGAAGGGCCCCAGATGTAAGGAGGGGACTCCAACAGTGGGAAGGGACTCCAATTGTGGGAAGGGACCCCAGCTGAGGGGAGGGGACCCCAACAGCCTCCAGCCCCCAGTGGAGACCCCGAGGCCGTGTCCTTCAGCGGGGGAGGCTGAGCTGGGAGGGGACCCCCACCCCTGGGGGCACCCCGAGATCCAGGGGTACCCCCAGCCCTCGAGGGGGGCTCTGAGGCCGTGTCCCCCCCAGGCGAGGCCGTGCCCGAGACGGAGCAGCTGAGCGAGGCCGAGGCGGGGACGGGGCCGGGCGAGGGCCAAGGGGGGGTCCCCGAGGAGCCCCCCCTGAACGACAACAGCTCCTCCATCGTCATCCACATCTCAGACGAGGAGCGCCACAAGTACGAGGAGGAGATCCGCAAGCTCTACAAGCAGCTGGATGACAAGGTGGGGACCTCCGGCCCGGTGGGGACCCCCCCGGACCTGCCAAGGACCCCCAGCACCCCTGAGCACCCCAGGACACCTGGGGACCAGGGGGTGCTGGGGGGTCCCAGCCCCACACCTGGGGACCTCAGCACGGCGGGACTGGGACCCCCTGGCACCTCCCAGTTCCCCCCTGGCACCTCCCAGTTCCCCCTGGACCCCCCCACACCCCGGCCCCCCGGTGACCCCTGGGGACCCCCCTGTCCCCCCAGGATGATGAGATCAACCAGCAGAGCCAGATCATGGAGAAGCTCAAGCAGCAGATGCTGGACCAGGAGGAGGTGAGGGCCCTGAACCCCCCCCATGACACCCCCTCTGTCTGACCCTCTGGAGCCCTCCCAGAGCCTTGGACCCCCCTGGGACCCCCCTGGGACCCCCCTGTGACCCCAACCCAGCCCCCCTGGGCCCCCTCACCCTCAGTGCCTGGGACCCTCCTGGGACTCTCCAAACCCTGACCCCCAGGACCCCAATGTGGCCCCACTGGGACCCCCCCAAGTCTCCTTTGGGACCCCCCCGAAGACCCCTGAGGACCCCTCTGGGACCCCCAGTTGTGACCCCAGGCTGGCTCTGCCAGGATCACTTCAGGACTGGTCCCCAGGACCCCCCAGGACCTCTCAACCCCCAGGACCCCTGGCCTCCCCCTCAGCCTCTGGGGCTCCTGGGGGACACCCCCATGACCCCTGGGACCCCCACCACCCCACCATGACCTCTGGGACCCCCCCATGACCTCTGGGAACCTCCCCACGCTCCCTGGGACCCCCCCCATGACCTCTGGGACCCCCACTCTGATCCCAAGGACCCCCACTTTGACCACTGGGGTGCTCACTGTGACCCCTGGGACCCCCATTCTAATCCCAGGGACCCCACCATGACCCCAGAGACCCCCACTCTAATCCCTGGACCCCACCATGACCCCTGTGCCCCCCACTCTGACCCCTGGGATGCCCACTTTGACCTGTGGGACCCCCACTCTGATCCTTGTGACCCCCCCATGACCCCTGGGAGGCCCACTCTGATCCCTGGGACCCCCACCATGACCCCCGTGCCCCCTGTGCCCCCCGTGCCCGCAGGTGCTGGCGGCGGCGCGGGGCGGGGGCGAGGCGGCGCGCCGGGAGCTGGCGGCGCTGCGGGCCGAGCACGGCGCGGCGCGGGCCGAGGTCACCGAGGTGCTGGCGGCCCTCGAGGAGCTGGCCCGGAGCTACGACCGCAAAGCCCAGGAGGCCGAGGACACCGGGCGCCACAACCGCCGGCTCGCCGACGAGCTGGCCCGCACCGAGGTGGGGGGACACCGGGACAGCCGAGGGGCCAGGGACACCGGGACAGCCACCGGGACAGCCCGCGGGGCTGGGGACACCGGGACAGCCACCGGGACAGCCCGCGGGGCTGGGGACACCGGGACAGCCAACGGGGCATCCACCGGGACAGCCACCGGGACTGCCCGCGGGGCTGGGGACACCGGGACAGCCAACGGGACTGCCCACGGGGCTGGGGACACCGGGACAGCCAACGGGGCATCCACCGGGACAGCCACTGGGGCCGGGGACACAGGGACAGGCGGGACAGCCCACGGGGACCGGGACACTGGGGCATCCACCAGGAAAGCCACTGGGACAGCCACAGGGACAGCTGGGGGGCCGGGGACACCGGGACAGGCGGGACAGGCCGTGGGGCAGCGTTACGCCGGGAACCAGTGGGGAAAACTATGGGAAATCCTATAGGGAAACAAAAGGGGAAATCCTACAGGGAAAACCACAGGGAAACCTCTGGGCTGGGGAAATCAGTGGGAAACCCAACTGGGGAAATCAGGAAATCTACAAGGAACCCAGTGGGAAACCCTACAGGGAAACCAACAGGGAACACAACTGGGAAATGAACCAGGAAACCCAGCGGGGAACTGAACAGGGAACACAACTGGGAGCCCAGTGGGATCCTCCTGGAAACCCAGCAGGGAAACAGCCCAGCAAAACCAGCAGGGTCCTGCTGGGAGCCTCCCTGGGGTCCCCACCAGGATCCCAATGGGGGCCTGCGGGGAATTGCCACAGGATCCTGCTGGGAATCCAGCTGGGAACCCTGCTGGGACCCTTCACTGGGAATCCAGCTGGGAACCCTGCTGGGACCCTTCACTGGGAATCCAGCTGGGAACCCTGCTGGGACCCTGCACTGGGAATCCAGCTGGGAACCCTGCTGGGACCCTGCACTGGGAATTCCAAGGGGATCCTTCTGGGACCCTGCACTGGGAATTCCAAGGGAATCCTGCTGGGACCCTGCACTGGGAATTCCAAGGGAATCCTGCTGGGACCCTGCACTGGGAATTCCAAGGGGATCCTGCTGGGACCCTGCACTGGGAATTACAATGGGATCCTGCTGGGAGCCCACCAGGAAACCCAGTGGGGTCCTGTGGGAGCCTCCATGGGGGCTCAGCTGGGATCGCTGCTGGGGCTCCCCCATGGGACCCCCAAAGTGTTCATCAGCTGGGACCCCCTGGAATCCTGCTGGGAGACCCAGGGACACCCCACAGGGATTCCCAGCAGGATCCTACCGGGAATCCCCACGGCCAGAGGGGGGTCCTGCTCAGGGCTCCACAGGGTCACACTGGGAGCACCCATGGGTGTCAGACTGGGATCCCCACTGGGAGCACCCATGGGTGTCAGACTGGGATCCCCACTGGGAGCACCCATGGGTGTCAGACTGGGATCCCCACTGGGATCATACCTGGAACCCCCCTGGGATCCCTGCTGAGATCCCCCCTAGACCCCAAACAGGCTCCTCAGCCCCACTGGGAAACCCACGTGGAGCCTTCTGGGACCCTCCCCCTCTGACACAGCCCCCCCAAAGCCCCCTCCCCCAGGCCCAAACTGGGGTGCTGTGAGCCAGGGAAACCCCAAAAGAGGAGCCTCAGACTGGGGAGCCCCCAAACCCCAAACTGGACCCCAAAGAGGGGCAACCCCTCCCATCAAGCCACCTCCAAAATGAGATTCCCCCCAACCAGAAGAGAGGGTTCCCCCCGCCTCAAACCAGTGCCCAAACTGGGGAGCCCTGCCCCTGAACTGGGGTGCCAGGCTGGGTGCCCCCCTCGGGCAGGACCTTGGGCTGCTGGGGCGGTGCCACGGTGGCAGTTCCGGGGTTCCTGAGGGGTGCTGGGGGTGCCAGGATGGGCAGGACTGGGCAGTACTGGGTGGTACTGGGTGGTGCTGGGTGGCACTGGGTGGTACTGGGTGGTACTGGGTGGTACTGGGTGGTACTGGGCATCACTGGGTTGTACTGGGTGGGACTGGGGCATGCCAGGGCGAGCCTGGCAGGGAGTGCCTGGTGTGGCTGCCCGGGCAGTGGGGGTCAGGCAAGGGCAGCTTGGGCAGGGGGTGCTGGGTGTGAGGGCACAGGGGTTGCCAGGGCTGTGGGCGGCAGCGGCGGGGGGCGCAGGGGGCACAGGGCTGTGGGGGGACAGTAGCGGGGGGCACAGGGGGCACAGGGTGTGTCAGGTCTGTGGGGGGCAGCAGCGGGGGGCACAGGGGGCACAGGGGGTGGCAGGGCTGTGGGGGGCAGCAGCGGGGGGCACGGGGGGTCTCAGGTCTGTGGGGGGCAGCAGCGGGGGGCACAGGGGGTGCCAGGGCTGTGGGGGACAGCAGCGGGGGGCACAGGGGGCACCAGGGGGCACAGGGGGGTCTAGCACTGTTGGGGTTCTCAGGTGCGGGGGTGCCCGGGAGGTGCCGCAGGATGTCCTGGGTGTGCCCTGGCGGCCCGGGGGCCCGGGGGGTCCCCGGGGTTCCCCGGGGGTGGCGGGTGCCGCCGTCGCCGGTGCCAGCGCAGCCCTGTCGCTGTCACTGTCGCAGGCCACCACGCTGTCGCTGGAGTCGGAGCTGTCGCGGGCGCGGGAGCTCGGGGGGCAGCAGCGGCGCCGCGCGGCCGAGGTGCTCAACGGGCTCCTGCGGGACCTGAGCGAGCTCAGCGCCCTCGTGGGCAGCGGCGACATCAAACTGGTGAGGGCACGGGGGCACAGGAGCAGGGCGGGCACCGGGGCACGGGGGGCACCGGGGGGCATGGGGGGCACGGGGACCATGGGGGGCACCGGGGCACGGGGGGCACTGGGGGGCACGGGGGGCACGGAGAGCACGGGGGGCATGGGGAGCATGGGGGGGAACCGGGGCACCGGGGAGCACGGGGGGCACGGGCAGCATGGGGGGGCATGGGGGACACAAGGGCCCAGGGGGCACAGGGAGCACAGGGGACGAGAAGGATGGGGTGGCACTGGGGGCACTGGTGAACGGGGGGCACAAGGAGCACAGGGGGCACCGGGGGGCATGGGATGGGAGGGGTGGGTGGTCTTTGCCATGTGGGACGTGCCCCTGCTGTGCCCTCTCCACGTGCGGGGTGTCCCTGCCATGCCTGTGCCACGCTGTGCCCGTGCCATGCAGTGCCCACTGCAGAGCCGTGTCATGGCACACCCAGCTGTGCCATGCCCATCCCGTGTCCCTTCCATGCCCATTCTGTGCCCATTCTGTGTCCCCGTGATGCCCTTGTCACCATACCCCTGTCAGTGTCACACCCACCCCGTGCCAGGCTGTGCTGCCTGTGCCATGCCAGCCCCACGCCATCCCCATGCCATGCCCATGCCATCCCCCTTGTGTGCCATTCTCAAGTGCCACACTGTGTGCAGGACATGCCTGCACCATTCAGTTCCATGCCGTGCCATGCCGTGTCATGCTGTACCTGTATGTGGTACACACCTGTGCCATGCTGTGCCATGTTGTGCCATGCCATACCCATGCTGTGCCATTCCTGTGGCGTGCCGTGCCATGCCGTGCTGTGCCATGCCATACCAAAGCTGTGCCATTCCTGTGCTGTGCTGTGCCATACCCACACTGTGCCATGCCATGTTGTGCCATGCCATGCCATACCCACACTGTGCCATGCCGTGCCATGCTATGCCATGCCAGCTGTGCCATGCCACGCTTGCAATACCCACACTGTGCCATTCCTGTGCCATTCCTGTACCATGCCAAACCCACACTGTGCCATTCCTGTGCCCGCTGCCCTGCTGTGCCTTGCCCTGCTGTGCCGTGCCATGGCATACGCACACTGTGCCATTCCTGGGCCATGCCAAG
>NC_066338.1:10305025-10341294 GCF_022539315.1 Serinus canaria
TGCAGGCTCGGGGTCCCCCCGCCCCCCATCCTTGGGGACTCCGGGTGCCTCTGCCCCCCCAACCCGCGTGTCCCCCCAGGTGCTGCCAGACCCGGCTCCGCTCGCATGTCCCGGTGTCACCCGTGTCCTGTGCTCGTGCCACGCTCGCCCCGTGGGGGGGGGGGGGCCGCCCCCCCCCCCAGGACCCCCCCGGGACCCCCGATCGGGCTCGGGCCGGTGTGGGGGGGGCCGGGGCCGCCCGAGCTGCCTTAACCTGGAGAATGTCGCCCCCCGGCCCGGCCCCACAATGGGGGGGCGGCTCAGCCCCCCCCCCTCACCCCCCCCCGGGTCCCCTCGCTTGGCATCTCGGCTGTGCCCCCCCCTCCCCCCCGGGCCGTTCTGGGGGGGTCCCCGCGCCCCCCGCCCCCCCCAGCGCTGCATGTCCCGCCCCGCGCGGCCGGAGCGCAATAAAGGCGGGAGAGGCTGAGAGGGCTCGGGGGTCCTGGGGGGCTCGGGGAGGACTGGAGGGTCCTGGGGGGGTCCGCGGGGGCCTGGGGGGTCCTGGGGGGGCTCGGGGGTCCTGGGGGGGCTCTGAGAGAGCCTGGGGATCCTGGGGGGTCCTGGGGGGGCTCTGAGAGAGCCTGGGGGATCCGAGAGAGCTGGGTGATCCTGGGGGGGCGGGGGGGGCGGGAAAGCCTGGGGGGTCCTGGGGTGCTGAGAGAGCCTGGGGGTCTCAGGGAGGTCCTGGTGGGCTCTGAGAGAGCCTGGGGGGGCTCAGAGGGGTCCTGGGGGGGGCTCAGGACGGGCTGGGGGGGGCGGGGAGGGGCTGAGAGGAGCCCGGAGGAGCTGGCGGGGCTGGGGGGCTCAGGGGTGGCCGGGGGGTTCCGGGGGGCTGGGGGTGGGTGAGGGGGTTGGAGGGGGCCGTGGGGGGCTGGGGGGATTGAGGCAGGCTGGGGGGGCAGGGGGCGGCTCAGGGGGGCTGGGGAGCTGTGTCACAGTGAGGGTGTTTGGGGGAGGGGGGGCACACTGGGGACACACTGGGGGATTTGGGGGTGCAGGGACACACAGGGGATTTGGGGAGGGGGGCACATTGGGGGGCACTGGGGACACACGGGGGATTTGGGGAGGGGACACGGGGGGATTTGGGGGCGCTGGTGCAGAGCTGGGGTCACAGCGGGCATTGGGGGCAGCAGGGAGGACACGGGGGCTGGGGAGGGGCAGTGGGACCCGCACCTGCACGGGGCACTCTGCAGGTGTCACAGCTGTCCCTGTGCGGTCACACCTGTCCCCATGGGGCCGCACCTGTCCCTGCAGGTGTCACACCTGTCCCTGTGGGGTCACACCTGTCCCTGTGTGGTCACACCTGTCCCCGCAGGTGTCACACCTGTCCCCACAGGTGTGCCATGTGTCTCTACAGGTGTCACACGTGTCCCAGTGGTGATCACACATGACCCTGCAGGTGTCCCACGTGTCCCTACAGGAGTCCCAGGTGTCCCCGCAGGTGTCACACGTGTCCCCATGGGGATAGGGCGCCCCCTATCGGTTCCCCCGTGCCCACAGGGACAGCCGGTGTCACCTGTGGGGGCACACACGAGTGCCCCAAGGGGGGGGGTCCCTGTCCCACGTGGGATCACACCTGTCCCCATGTGGGCCACACACCTGTCCCCACGGGGTCACACGTGCCCCTGCAGGTGTCAATGCCCCACTGGCACCTGGCCAGGTGAGGCTGCCCAGGTGCCCGAGGCCGTGGAACAGCTCCACCCCTCCCTGGGCGGGGCCAGGAGAGACACCAGGACACCTGGACTGCTGGCCCCCCCCCCAGCCCCGCCCCTGTCTCCTTCGTCACCATCTTCATCATCACCTTCGTCATCACCTTCATCATCACCTTCGTCACTGTCACCTTCATCATCACCTTCGTCACTGTCACCTTCATCATCACCTTTGTCATTGTCACTTTCATCATCGTCGCCTTCATCTTCATCGCTGTCACCTTCACGGTCACCTTCATGATTGTCATCGTTGTCACCGTCATCATCGTGACCTTCACTGTCCCTTTGTCACTCCTCCCACTCCACCCGTCCCACCTGGAGAGCTTGGGGACACCCAGGGCACACACGGAGCCACCAGAACTGTGGGGGTCACACCTGTCCCTGTGTGGTCACACCTCTCCCAATGGGGTCACACCTGTCCCTGTGTGGTCACACCTGTCCCCTGCATTATCACAAATGTCCCCTGTGGCAATCACAGGTGTCCCCTGTCAGTGTCACACAGGTTCTCTGTGGGATCGTACCTGTGTCCTGCCCCTGTCACACCTGTCCCCTGTGGCAGCGACACAGCTGTCCCCTGCAGGTGTCACACCTGGCCCTGTCACACCTGGCCCTGTCGCGTGTCCCCTGCAGGTGTCACACCTGGCCCTATCACACCTGGCTCTGTCACGTGTCTCCTGCGGGTGTCACACCTGGCCCTATCACACCTGGCTCTGTCACGTGTCCCCTGCAGGTGTCACACCTGGCCCTGTCACACCTGGCCCTGTCGCGTGTCCCCTGCAGGTGTCACACCTGGCTCTGTCACGTGTCCCCTGCAGGTATCACACCTGGCCCTATCACACCTGGCTCTGTCACGTGTCTCCTGCAGGTGTCACACCTGGCCCTATCAGACCTGGCTCTGTCAGGTGTCCCCTGCAGGTGTCACACCTGGCCCTATCACACCTGGCCCTGTCACGTGTCCCTGTCACGTGTCCCGGGCTGTAGGGCGCCCCCTGTCGGTTTCCCACGCCCCCTCCCGCGCCGCCCGCGGCCCCTGGCGCCCCCTAGCGGCCGCGCGGCCCCGGGGCCAGCCCCGCCCCGCCCCTGGCGCTACTTCCGGGTTCCGGTGCCGCGCCGGGGCGGGCGGAAGCGGCGGCGGAAACGGCGGAAGTGGCGGAAGCGGCGGCCATGGCGGCGGCGGCGGGTCCCTGTCCCGGCCCCGGCCCCGGGCCAGGCCCCGGCGCCGCCCGCACGAAGAAGAAGCAGAAGCGCTTCGTGCCGCAGCGCGTCAAACTGCCGCGGGCCGCGGACCCGCTGCTGGCCGTGCTGGCCTGGGGCGTCACGCACCAGGTCAGCAACCGGCACCGGGACCCCGCGGCTCTTTGCCCCGGTACCCCCATGTGCCCTCCCCGCCTGTCCGGGACCTCAGCGGCCCTTGGGATCCCCGGTGCCGGTCCCAGTCCCCTCCCGGGATATCCGTGCCATCCCTCCGGGACCCCCGCGTGTGTTCCCGGTACCCCCGCAGCCCCCAGCGTGTCCCTTCCCTGGGACCGTCATTGCCCCCGGAGCCCTCGGTCTCCCCCGCCCGGGATCCCCATTGCCCCCCGTCCCACGGCTCCATCCCCCGGGATCCCCATTGCCCCCATCCCGTGTCCCCATCCCTCAGCTCCATGCCCCAGGATCCCGTCCCCATCCCGTGTCCTCATCCTTCGGCTCCATTCCCCGGGATTCCCATTGCCCCCATCCCGTGTCCCCATCCCGCGTCCCCATCCCTCAGCTCCATGCCCCAAGGATCCCCTGTCCCCATCCCATGTCCTCATCCTTCGGCTCCATATCCCGGGATCCCCATTGTCCCCATCCCGTGTCCCCATCCCTCAGCTCTATGCCCCAGGATCCCGTGTCCTCATCCAGTGTCCCCATCCCATGTCCCCATCATTTAGCTCCATCCCCCGGAATCCCCATTGTCCCCATCCCGTGTCCCCATCCCGTGTCCCCATCCTGTGTTCCTATCCCATGTCCCCTTCTCTTGGCTCCATCCCCGGGGTCCCCACTGTCCCCATCCCCACACTTGGGGGTCCCCGAGGTTCTTCATTGTCCCGGGGGTGTTTCCCGGGGATCCCAGGGGTGCCCGGGGGTGTTTCTCGGGGGTCCCAGGGGTGCCCCGGGGTGATTCCCAGGGGTGCTCGGGGGTGTTTCCCGGGGGTCCCAGGGGTGCCCGGGGGTGTTTCTCGGGGGTCCCAGGGGTGCCCGGGGGTGTTGCCTGGGGGGTGCCCGGGGGTGTTTGGCGGGGGTCCCACCTTGCCCTCCCCAGATCAACGAGCTGAGCCAGGTGCCGCTGCCCGTGATGCTCCTGCCCGACGACTTCAAAGCCAGCTCCAAAATCAAGGTCAACAACCACCTGTTCAACAGGTGAGCGCCACGGGGGGCACATGGGGGGGCATCCCCCAGCGGGGAGCACCCAGAAACTCACGTGAGCCCCCCCACCCTCAGGGAGAACCTGCCCAGCCACTTCAAGTTCAAGGAGTACTGCCCGCAGGTGTTCCGCAACCTGCGCGAGCGCTTCGGCGTCGACGACCAGGACTACCAGGTGGGCTTTGGGGGGCTTTGGGGGGGTCTGGTGTTTGGGGGGCTCCCAGGAGAAGGGAGGGCTGGTGGGTCTGACTCCCTGCTCTCAGAAGGCTAATTTATTATTTTATAGTGCTATATTGTACTAAAGAATGCTGTACTATACTGATAAACAGAGAGAGGGTGCAGGCAGAGTGCTAAAAAGATAATAATGAAAACTGGGGACTGCTCAGAGCCTGGACACAGCTAGCTGGGATTGGTCAGTAAGTAAAAACAATTCACATGAAACCCATCAAAGATGCACCTGTTGCTAAACCATCTCCAGACCACATTCCACAGCCATCAGATAGTTATTGTTTGTATTTCGTTTCTGAGGCCTCTCAGTTTCTCAGGAGAAAATCCTAGCAAAAGGATTTTCATAAAATATGGCAGTGACACTACACTAAATTATACTAAAGAATAGAGAAAGGACACAAACAGAATGCTAAAAGATAATAATGAAAACTGGTGACTCTGCAGAATCCCAACACAGCCTGGCCCTGATTGACCAAAGAGTGAAAACAGCTCAGAGCAGAACCCAGTGACACAATCCCCTGTGGGTGAACAATTCCCAAACTCATTCCACATGAGCACAGCACAGGAGAAGCAAATAAGATAAGAATTGGTTTCCTTTTCTCTGAGGCTCCTCAGCTTCCCAGGAGAAAAATCCTGGGTGAAAGAATTCTTTCAGAGAATGTGCATGGCACAGGAAAGGCCCTTTTTAAAATAGAATTAAAAATTCTTTATGCTGCTGGAGATTGGTTCCATCCCAGGAAGTGTCACCTCAGCCGAGGGAAACGGAGCCAGAGTGGGCAGGGAGGGCTGGGGAAGGTCCTTGGGGGGCTGGGGGTGTCTGATGTTCGTGTCCTCACTGGTCCCTGCTGGGATGCTGGCAGGTCTTGGATCTGCAGGGAGGGGTGATGGATCTGGCTCCATGCTCTCAGAAGGCTGATTTATTATTTTATAATACTGTATTATAGTAAAGAATGCTGAACTAAAGAACAGAGAAAGGATACTGACAGAATGCTAAAAGATAATAATGAAAACTCCTGACTCTCTCCAGAGTCCCAACACAGCTGGCTGTGATTGGCCCTTAAATTAAATTAAATTAAATTAAAACAATTCACCTGAAACCAATGACACACTCACCTGTGGGTAAACAATCCCCAACCCCATTCCAGAGCAGCAAAACCCAGGAGAAGCAATCAGATAATTCTTGTTTTCCTTTTTCTCTGAGGCTTCCCAGCTTCCCAGGAGAGAAATCCTGGCGAAGGGATTGTTCAGAATTCTGAATATACTCAGAAGATTTTTTCAGAAAATGTTCTGAATCCTGTCCTATTTCAGAAAATGTGACACAGGGCCTGAGGATTTTTGGTGTCCCCCCACCTTGGGCAGGCAGGATTCCCGTCAGGGTCCCCACAGGGCACCCGAGGGGAGCTCCAGACCGTGTGTCACATGTGTCACATGGGGGACCCGGGGCTGTCGCCGGGCTCCTGGCCTCCTGTCCCCTGGCTGGGTCACCTGTCCCCTGGCAGTGTACCCCCAGGTGTCCTGGTGCAGAGCCCCCCGCGGGGTGGCTCTGTCACCTGTGTCACCTGTGTCCCTGGGTGGCTGTGTCACCTGTGTCCCCTGGGGGTGTCACCTGTGTCCCCAGCTGTGTCACCTGTGTCCCTGGGGGTGGCACCGGTGTCCCTGGGTGGCTGTGTCCCCAGCTGTGTCACCTGTGCCCCCAGGTGCCCCCTGCAGGGGTGGCTGTGTCACCTGTGTCCCTGGTGTGGCTGTGTCACCTGTGTGGCTGTGTCACCAGTGTCGCCACTGTGGCTGTGTCACCTGTGTGGCTGTGTCCCCTGTGTCCCCAGCTGTGTCACCTGTGTGGCTGTGTCACCAGTGTCCCCATTGTGGCTGTGTCATTTGTATGGCTGTGTCCCATGTCCCCATCTATGTCCCTGGTGGGGCTGTGTCCCTTGTCCCCAGCTGTGTCCCCAGCTGTGTCCCCCGTGTCCCCAGGTGTCCCTTGTGTCCCCAGGTGGCTGTGTCACCTGTGTGGCTGTGTCCCATGTCCCCAGCTGTGTCCTGTGTCCCCAGGTGTCCCTGGTGTGGCTGTGTCCCGTGTCCCCAGGTGTCCCTGGTGTGGCTGTGTCCCGTGTCCCCAGCTGTGTCCCGTGTCCCCAGCTGTGTCCCTGGTGTGGCTGTGTCCCCGTGTCCCCAGCTGTGTCCCGTGTCCCCAGGTGTCCCTGGTTGTGGCTGTTGTCCCGGGTCCCCAGCTGTGTCCCGTTGTCCCCAGGTGTCCCTGGTGTGGCTGTGTCCGTGTCCCCAGCTGTGTCCCGTGTCCCAGCTGTGTCCCTGGTGTGGCTGTACCCCGTGTCCCCAGCTGTGTCCTGTGTCCCCAGGTGTCCCTGGTGTGGCTGTGTCCCGTGTCCCCAGGTGTCCCTGGTGTGGCTGTGTCCCGTGTCCCCAGCTGTGTCCCGTGTCCCCAGCTGTGTCCCTGGTGTGGCTGTCCCCCGTGTCCCCAGCTGTGTCCCGTGTCCCCAGCTGTGTCCCTGGTGTGGCTGTGTCCCGTGTCCCCAGCTGTGTCCCGTGTCCCCAGGTGTCCCTGGTGTGGCTGTGTCCCGTGTCCCCAGGTGTCCCTGGTGTGGCTGTGTCCCGTGTCCCCAGCTGTGTCCCGTGTCCCCAGGTGTCCTGGTGTGGCTGTGTCCCGTGTCCCCAGCTGTGTCCGTGTCCCAGGTGTCCCTGGTGTGGCTGTGTCCCCCGTGTCCCCAGCTGTGTCCCGTGTCCCCACGTGTCCCTGGTGTGGCTGTGTCCCATGTCCCCAGCTGTGTCCCGTGTCCCCACGTGTCCCTGGTGTGGCTGTGTCCCGTGTCCCCAGCTGTGTCCCGTGTCCCCAGGTGTCCCTGGTGTGGCTGTGTCCCCCGTGTCCCCAGCTGTGTCCCGTGTCCCCAGGTGTCCCTGGTGTGGCTGTGTCCCCCGTGTCCCCAGCTGTGTCCCGTGTCCCCACGTGTCCTGGTGTGGCTGTGTCCCCCGTGTCCCCAGCTGTGTCCCGTGTCCCCAGGTGTCCCTGGCACGCAGCCCCCCGCGCTGGGTGGGCAGTGGGCGCCGCCTGCTGCTCTCGGCCGACCGGACGCTGGTGCTGAAGGAGCTGTCGAGCGAGGACGTGGCCGACGTGCACGGGCTGCTGGCACACTACCACCAGGTATGGGCACAGGGGGCACGGGCTGCTGGCACACTGCCACCAGGTATGGGCACAGGGGGCACGGGCTGCTGGCACACTGCCACCAGGTATGGGCACAGGGGGCACGGGCTGCTGGCACACTGCCACCAGGTATGGGCACAGGGGGCACAGGGGGCACGGGCTGCTGGCACACTACCACCAGGTATGGGCACAGAGGGCACAGGGGGCACGGGCTGCTGGCACACTGCCACCAGGTATGGGCACAGGGGGCACAGGGGGCACGGGGGCTGGCACACTGCCACCAGGTATGGGCACAGGGGGCACAGGGGGCACGGGGGCTGGCACACTGCCACCAGGTATGGGCCACAGGGGGCACAGGGGGCACGGGGGCTGGCACACTGCCACCAGGTATGGGCACAGGGGCACAGGGGGCACGGGGGCTGGCACACTGCCACCAGGTATGGGCAGGGGGCACAGGGGCACGGGGGCTGGCACACTGCCACCAGGTATGGGCACAGGGGGCACGGGGGCTGGCACACTGCCACCAGGTATGGGCACAGGGGGCACAGGGGGCACGGGGGCTGGCACACTGCCACCAGGTATGGGCACAGGGGGCACAGGGGGCACGGGGGCTGGCACACTGCCACCAGGTATGGGCACAGGGGGCACGGGCTGCTGGCACACTGCCACCAGGTATGGGCACAGGGGGCACAGGGGGCACGGGGGCTGGCACACTGCCACCAGGTATGGGCACAGGGGGCACGGGCGGCTGGCACACTGCCACCAGGTATGGGCACAGGGGGCACAGGGGGCACGGCAGCTGGCACACTGCCACCAGGCACGGGCACGGGGGGCACAGGGGCTGGCACACTGCCACCAGGTACGGTGGGCATGGGGCACAGGGTGTCACCTGTGTCCCCAGGGTGTCACTGGGATGTCACCTCTGTGCCCGGCAGTGTCACCTCTGTCCCTGGGGGTGTCACCAGGGCCATGCCCTGGGGTGTCACTGGTGCCCTGGGGTGTCACCCACCGGGGGGTGGCTGTGTCACCTGTGTCCCCCGTGTCCCTGTATGGCTGTGTCCCTGTGTCCCAGCTGTGTCCCCCTGTCCCAGCTGTGTCCCCTGTCCCAGCTATGTCCCCAGTGTCCCAGCCATGTCCCCATGTCCCAGCTGTGTCCCTGTGTGGCCGTGTCCCCCTGTCCCAGCCGTGTCCCCCTGTCCCAGCCGTGTCCCTGTGTGGCTGTGTCCCCTGTCCCAGCCGTGTCCCTGTGTCCCAGCCGTGTCCCTGTGTGGCTGTGTCCCCTGTCCCAGCCGTGTCCCTGTCCCAGCCGTGTCCCTGTGTCCCACCCATGTCCCTGTGTCCCACCCATGTCCCTGTCCCCGCAGTACGTGGTGCAGTGCCACGGGCAGACGCTGCTGCCGCGTTTCCTGGGCATGTACCGGGTGAGCGTGGACAGCGAGGACACCTACCTGCTGGTCATGAGGAACCTCTTCAGCCACCGCCTGCCCGTGCACAGGAAGTATGACCTCAAGGTACTGGGGTGTCCCCGAGCCCCTCTGAGTCCTGCTGTGGGGGAGCCTCCCCCCAAAACCCCTCCTGCCACCTCTGCTCCCTGCAGGGCTCCCTGGTGGACCGAGAGGCCAGTGACAAGGAGAAGGTACTGCAGGGGGATGCTGGAACCCCCTGAATTGGGGGGGGGGGGGTCTCCAGGCCTCGTTTTCCCTCCTCCCCAGTAAGGACAGCTCATGAGCTGCCCCCCTCCCTGAGGAGGGCTGGCCCCTGACCCCCAGGGGCACAGCCTGGGGGGGTCCCACAGCCCTGGGGTGTCCCCTCCTGCTCAGGGGTGTCCGGGGGGCTCCCCCCCGTCCCTCCCCAGGGCAAGGAGCTGCCCACCCTGAAGGACGTGGATTTCCTCAACAAGAACGAGAAGGTGTTCGTGGAGGAGGAGCAGCAGCGCGACTTCATGGACAAACTCAAGAGGGACGTGGAGGTGGGAGTGGGGGGCTGCACCCCCCGGGGGTCCCAGGGGATTCAGGGGGGCTTTCTCCCCACCTCAAGTGACCCTTTGGCCTCCCAGTGCCCAGGCCCCACCCCTCATGACCTCTTGGTTGTCCCCTAGCCCTGAGAGTTGGGGGGTTTTTAGGGGATGATGTCCAGAATTTGATGGCTGTGGGGGTCTCAGTGCCCCCAGGCTCTGGGGGTTTGGGGGAGGTCCCCTGTGCCCGGGCTCTGAGGGTTTGGGGGCTCTCTTGTGTGGCCATGGGGGTGTCCCCCACTCCTAAAGACCCCTTGGTTGTCCCCCCAACCCTGAGGAGGGTTTTTGGGATCACATCCAGCATTTGATGGCTGTGGGGGTGACAGTGCCCAGGCTCTGGGGGTTTTGGGGTGAAGCCCCCCCCAGGGTTTTGGCGTGGCCTCCCCCAGTTGCTGCCCTGTCCCCGCAGTTCCTGGTGCAGCAGAAGCTGATGGACTACAGCCTGCTGCTGGGCATCCACGAGGTGGAGCGGGGCGAGCAGGAGGAGGAGGAGGAGCTGGAGGAAGAGGAGCTCGGCGGGGGTGATGATGGGGGGCTGGGGGGTCCCTATGGCACCTCCCCGGAGGGGCTGGGGGGGCTCCTCAACTCCTACCGGCCCCTGGGCCCCGGCGAGTTCGACCCCGGCGTGGACGTGTACGCCCTGCGCGGGGCCGAGGGTGAGCCGGGGGTCCCGGGGGGTCCCAGGGGGTTTGGGGGGCAGGGAGCGCTGACCCCCCCCGGCTGTGCCCCCCAGGAGCCCCCCGGCGCGAGGTTTATTTCATGGGGCTGATCGATGTCCTCACCCAGTACGACGCCCGCAAGAAGGCGGCACACGCGGCCAAGACCGTCAAACATGGGGTGAGGGGGCACCCCGAAACGGGGGGCACAGCTGGGGGCACCCCAGACACGGGGTGAGGGGGGCACGGACTGGGGAGCACGGACTGGGGGGCACCCCAAACACGGGGTGAGGGAGCACCCTGAAACGGGGGGCACAGCTGGGGACACCCCAAACACGGGGTGGGGGGGGCACCCCGAAATGGGGGGCACAGACTTGAGGGCACCCCAGACACGGGGTGAGGGGGGCACGGACTGGGGGGCACCCCAGACACGGTGTGAGGGGCCACTCCGAAACGGGGGCCACAGCTGGGGGCACCCCAGACACGGGGTGAGGGGGGCACCCTGAACTGGGGGGCACCTCAAACTGGGGGGGCACGGACTGGGGCGCACCCCAAACTGGGGGAGCACCACAAAGACGGGGTGAGGGGGCACCCCAAGCTGGGGGGAGCACAGACTGGGGGGGGGCCCCGGATTGGGGGTCACCCTGAAGTGGGGGTGGGAGGGGGGGCACCCCGGACTGGGCTGGGGCAGTTCTGAACTGGGGAGCAGGCACCCCAAACTTGGGAGGAGGGCAATTCTGAACTGAGGGGGGGCACCCCAGTCTGGGGGGTGGCATTTCCCATCTGGGGCTGGCAGGGCTGGCACCCCCTTGGTTTTTTGGGGAGGGGGTTTGTTGGAGTGCTGAAGGTGGGGACAGGGAGGAGTTGGGGGGACCTGGGCCAAGCCCTCAGAGGAGGATTTGGGGAGGGTTAAAGCCCCTGGCAGGGTCTGGGGGGGCTGGACAGGTGGGGGCTGTGGGGAGGTTGGGACTGGGGGGGCTGTGGGGGGGTCGAGTGAAGCTGGAGGGGGTGCCCAGGCTGGGGTTGGGTCCTGGGGGGAGTCTGGGGGAGGGGTGGGTTCCCAGGGGGGTGAGGAGGGGCTGGGGGTGGTTCCCGGGGGCAGGGCTCTGTGCCTGGGGGGGCTCTGAGCCGCTCCTGCCCCCCAGGCCGGAGCCGAGATCTCCACGGTGCACCCCGAGCAATACGCCAAGCGCTTCCTCGACTTCATCACCAACATCTTCGCCTGAGGGGGGGCTCGGCCCCCCCCCCCCACGGGACCAAACCCCCCCCAGGGTGTGCTGACCCCTCCCCACACACCCACAGCCCCACAGTGACCCCCCCGCAGTGGGGTTCCACAACTCAAGTGCCTTAACTTTATCTAAGGGGGTCCGGGGGGGCTCTGGGCCGAGCACTGGGGGGGTCTGGGGTGCCCCCCCTCCCCACCTCGGGGGGCTCTGGGACCCTTCTGCCCCCTCCCAAAGCTGGGAGGGGGTCAAACACTACTTGCCCCAGAGGGGGGTGAAAGGGGCCCCCCAGTCGTGACCTCCTGGGGGTGCAGCCCCCACCCCTGTTCCAAATGAGGCTGGGGGCCACTCCGTGCCTCCCTCTGTGTGGGACCTGGGGGGCTCCGGCTCCCCCTCTTTACTGCAGCTCCCGGGGGGCAGGGGAGGACCCCGGCCCCGTGGGACCCCCGGGGGGGCGGGGCCTGCTGGGCCGACACCCCTGTCCCCCATCTGTGGGGGTGCCGTGTGTCCTGCGCCCCCCACCCCATTTATGGGGCTCCTTCCCCCGCTCTGTACCGAGAAATAAATTATTGAACCGGTCCTGAGTCCGCCCCGTTCCCTGGGCCCCTCCGACCCCCCTGCGCCCCTCAAACCCGGCTCCGCCATTCCCGGGGACCCCCGAATTCCCGGCTCGATAGTCCCGCCCCCGCCGCTCAGGCTGCGCCCTACACCGCCCCCCTTCCCATGGCCCCGCCCTCTCTCCGCCCCCAGGCGCGTTGCCATGGCGACGCCCTCCCCGCCAGCCCCGCGCGCCGTTGCCATGGCCCCGCCCCCCCGTTGCCATGGCGGCCCCGCCCCGCGCGGTCACGTGAGGCGGCCGCGCGCAGGGCGCCCCCCGCCGCCGGACGCGCCCGCGATGCTGCGCCCGCCCGGGCCCGGTGCGTGCGGGACCCCCGCGACCCCGGCACCCCCCGGCCCCCCTCACCGTGCTCTGCCCGCGGCCCCCGCCCCGGGCCTGCTGCTGCTCGCACCGCAGCGACCCCTCGGGCTCCTCCCCGGGCCTGTCCGCTCCCCTCGGGCCTCACCGGGACCCCCCGGGCCCCTCCCCGGGCCTGTCCGCTCCCCTCGGGCCTCACCGGGACCCCCTGGGCTCCTCCCCGGGCCTGTCCGTTCCCCTCGGGCCTCACCGGGACCCCCCGGGCCCCTCCCCGGGCCTGTCCGCTCCCCTCGGGCCTCACCGGGACCTCCCGGGCTCCTCCCCGGGCCTGTCCGCTCCCCTCGGGCCTCCCCGGGACCCCCCGGACCCCTCCCCGGGCCTGTCCGCTCCCCTCGGGCCTCCCCGGGACCCCCCGGGCTCCTCCCCCGGCCTGTCCCGTCACCGCCGGGCCCGTCCGTCCCCCCGGGCCTCCTCGGGACACCCCCGGGCCTGTCCTCCCCCTCCTCGGGACCCCCCCGCTCCCCCGGGCCTGTCCCCCCCCATTCCGGCCCCATCCCCCACCCTGTCCCCCCCTCGTGGAGCCCTTAGGGGGGATGGGGAGGATGGGGGCACCGGGGGGACATCGGTGCGTTCAGCCCCCCCGATCCGCAGGCCCCTCCCCCCGGATCATGGCTGGACAAACAGCCCCGGGGCCGCTCCGGGGGGGCTGGATGGGTCTGGGGGGCCGGGGGGACCCCCAGGAGCTGCTGCCCCCCCCCCCCCCCGGAAGGGCTCTGGGGGCCGGGGGTCCCCTGGGGACACGCGGGGGGTGACGGTGCTGTTGTTATTGTGGTGTCACCTGGGCGGGGGGAGGGGATCCGGGGGGGTTGACGGACCCCCAAAGTGGGTCTGGGGATGGTGGGGGCCGTCTGTGACCCTCCCGTATCCCCCCGTGTCCCCCCAGCCCCGGGCTCGTGGCTCTGCTGATCTGCCGCCCTCCGCTCGTGTCCCCCATGGGCTCACCAGGTGGGTGTGGGGGACACCCCGCTCTGGGGACCCCCCCTGTCCCGGGACCCCCCTCGTGCACGGCCCTTAGCTTTGGGGACGCCCTTTGGAGCCTTTCCCCCGGGCTGTGGGACCCCCTGGCTCTGGGGGACCCCCTTGGAGCACCTGTGGGACCCCCCGGCCATGGAACACCCCCGGGTTCTGGGGACCCCCTCGGGCACCCCCAGTTTTGGGCATCCCTCTCAGACCCCCCCCCCCGGTTTCTGGGGCCCCCCTCGGGCACCCCTCGGCTTCTGGGCATCCCTCTCAGACCCCCCCGAGTTCTGGGGACCCCGTCGGGCACCCCCCAGTTCTGGGCATCCCTCTCAGACTCCCCCCCAAGTTCTGGGGACCCCCTCGGGCACCCCCCGGCTTCTGGGGACCCCCTTTGGACCCTTCCCCCCGGGCTGTTGGGGACCCCCTTGGAGCAGCTGTGAGACCCCTCGGCCATGGAGCACCCACGGGTTCTGGGCATCCCCCTTGGGCACCCCCCTGTTCTGGGGACCCCCTCGGACACCCCCCGGGGATGGGTGGCGTGCTGGGGGCACCTCAATTTTTTCACCCCCCTCCCGGGGGTCACGGCGCAGTGACCCCCCCCGCGGTGTCCCAGATTTGGGGACAGGACAGGTTTAACCCTTGGGTGGCACCTTGGGTGGGTGAACGTCCCCCCCGGGGGTGGGGGGCACTGTGCCCCCCTCAGGGTGGGCACCGTGCAACCTCCTGGGTGCCATGGCCGGGCTCTGGGGGGTCTGGAGGGGTCCATGCCCAGACTCAGAGGGTTTGGGGTGGTCATGTTCAGATTTCCAGGGTTTTGGGGTGACCCACAGTCCCCAGGCTCTGGGGTCTTGGAGTCTCCATGCCCAGGGTCAGGCGATTTTGGGGATCCCTGCCCAGGCTCTGAGAGATTTGGGGGGTCCATGCCCAGCCTCAGAGGGGTTTGGGGGGGGGTCCATGCCCAGTCTCAGAGGATTTTGGGGGTTCACAGCCTGACTCTGAGAGGTTTTGGGGGGTCAGTGCCCAGTCTCAGGCTTTGAAGATCCCATGTCCAAATTTTGGGGTTCAAAGGGTCCCACGGCCAACCCTTGATGGTTTTGGGGTGTCCCCCCCGTGTTTGTCCTGTTAAGGATTTTGGGGTGTTGGGGGGCCAGGCAATGGTGCCAGTGGGGATCCAGCCCCTGGGGTTTGGGGGGTCCCATGCCCAGCCCCTGGGGTTTGGGGGGTCCTGTGCCCAGCCCCTGGGGTTTGGGGGGTCCCGTGCCCAGCCCCTGGGGTTTGGGGGGTCCTGTGCCCAGCCCCTGGGGTTTGGGGTGCCCGTGCCCAATCCCTGGCAGTTTTGGGATGCCCTGGTGTCGTTCATGCTGTCAGGGATGTTGGGGTGCAGGGGGGCCACCAAGAGCCAGGTGATGGTGGCGGTGGGCTGCAGGCTCAGGAGGTTTTGGGGGTTCCATCTCCATCCCCTGCTGGTTTGGGGTGTCTGTGGTGCTTGGGAGCTCTGTGCTCAGTCCCTGGGCTTTGGGGTGCCCGTGCCCAGCCCGGCAATTTTGGGGTGTCCTCACAGTGTCGTTGGTGCTGTGAGGGATGTCAGGGTGTGGGGACCCCAGCAGGAGTTGGGTGACAGTGCCAGCCGGGTCCTGTCCCTGGAGATGTGCCCAGCCCCGGCTGTTTTGGGGTGTCCCTTCTCAGTCCCGGGTGTTTTGGGGTGTCCATGGGTGTTTCGGGGCGCCCCGTGTGCCCAGCCCTGAGGTGCCCCGGGGCTGTCTCTGCATCCTTCGTGCTCTCGAGGATGTGCGGGGACCCCAGCAGGAGTGGGGTGACAGTGCCAGCAGGGTCCTGTCCCTGAGGATGTGCCCGGCTCTGGGTGTTTTGGGGAGCCCGTGGGTGTTTCGGGGTGTCCGTGCCCAGCCCCTGATGATTCGGGGTGTCCCTGCTCAGTCCCGGCTGTTTCGGGGAGCCCGTGGCTGTTTCAGGGTGTCCCTGCCCGTTTCAGGGTGTCCCTGCCCACTCCCGGGTGTTTCGGGGTGCCCGTGGCTGTTTCGGGGTGCCCCGTGTGCCCGTCCCTGAGGTGCCCCGGGGCTGTCCCGCAGTGTCCTTCGTGCTCTCGAGGATGTCGGGCTGCGGGGCTCCCGGGGCCAAGAGCCGGGTGACGGTGCCCAAGCGCGTGTGGGAGTTCGTGACGCGGGAGCGCGCGGCGCGCCTGGCGCTGCTGGCGCAGGAGGCGCGGGTGCGGATCCTGGTGGACGGCGAGACCCCCGAGCTGTACGTGCTGCAGCTCTGCGCGACCCCCCCGGCCCCTCCCGGCGGCGCGGGGCTCTGCCCGGCCCGGAAGGCGCTCAAGGCGCTGCTCAAGGAGACGGAGAAGGAGCTGAAGAAGCGCAGCCAGCGGCACGGGGAGGTGCTGGGGGCCCGCCCCGAGCCCCCCGCGGGCGCCGCCGGCTCTCCCGGCGCGGGCCCGGCGCGGGACGAGGAGCCGGAGCGGCAGTGCCCGATCTGCCTGGGCGAGATGCGGGGCCCGCGCACGCTGGAGCGCTGCCGGCACTCCTTCTGCGGGGAGTGCATCGCGCGGGCGCTGCAGGTGCGCTCCGCCTGCCCCGTCTGCGGCCGCTTCTACGGGCAGCTGGTGGGCAACCAACCCCCCGACGGCCGCATGCTGGTCACCCGCGACGCCGCGCTGCCCCTGCCCGGCTACGAGGCCTTCGGCACCATCATCATCCAGTACGTCTTCCCGCCCGGCGTGCAGGGGGTGAGTGCGGCAGGGCTGCCGGGGGAGGGGTTTCCCATCGTGCCGGGCGATCCCAAATCCCGCTGGGTGTCCCCGGCCCGGCCCTACGCCCCCAGCGCCCCGATGGGTGCCCCCAATGCCCCGGGTTCAGCTCTGTGCCCCAGCACCCCTCATTCTCCCCAAATCCTGCTGGGTGTCCCCAGTGCCCCCATGGGTGCCCCCAGTGCCCCCAATGCCCCGGGTTCAGCTCTGTGCCCCCAGTGCCTGTTGTTGTCCCCAAATCCTGCTGGGGCTCCCCAGCATTCCTGGGTGTCCCTAAACCCTGATGGTTGCCCCAACCCAGTCCGGTGCCCTCAGTGCCCCTCGCTGTCCCCAAATACTGCTGGGTGTCCCCAGCGCCCCCATGGGTGCCCCCAATGCCCCGGGTTCAGCTCTGTGCCCCCAGTGCCCCTGGTCGTCCCCAAATCCTGCTGGGTGCCCCCAGTGCCCCCATGGGTGCCCCCAGTGCCCCGGGTTCAGCTCTGTGCCCCCAGTGCCCCTGGTTGTCCCCAAATCCTGCTGGGTGTCCCCACCATTCCTGGGTGTCCCTAAACCCTGATGGGTGTCCCAAGCCAGTCCTGTGCCCCTGGTAGCCCCAAGTGCTCCTAGGTCTCCTCTGTCCCCAGCAGCCCTGGGTGCTCCCACGTCCTCAGTCTGTGGCCCTGGCGCCCCTGGGTGTCCCCAAATGCTCTTGGGTGGCCTGGCACGGTACTGTGTCCCCAGCACCTTCAGGTGCTGATGGATGGCTCTGGGTGTCCCCAAATACCCCTGAGCCAGCTCTGTGCCCCTGGGTGCCCCCAAGCCCTGCTGGGTGTACCCAGCATCCCTGGGCTACCCACACATCCTGTCAGGTGTCCCCAAGTGTCTCCAAATCCTTTTGGGTGTTGCTGTAGCCCTGGTGTCCCCAAATGCCCCTGTGTCCCTAACAGCCCTGGGTGCTGCCAATGACCCTGGGTGTCCCCAGCCCTGATCCCCATCCCCCCATTCCTTCTGTTCCCCATCTCTTGCCCCCCACCCCCCGGGCAGGTGACGTGTCCCCAGCCCTTCCCCTGTCTCCCCATCCCCCTGTCCCCCAGTCCCCGCATTCCCCTGTCCCCATGTCCCCCTGCCCTTACCTGCTGTGGGTCCCCTCCATCCCCCATGGGTGCAGTCCCTGGGCACCACACGGGCACCTGTCCTGTGTGCTCCCCATTGCTCCTCCCCCATACCTGTGCCCCCTGTACCTGTGGAGCACCTGAACCTGGGGCTGCAGCACCCCAGGAGCAGACAGACCCTGGCATCTGTCCCCCTGTGCCCCTGTCCCTGCCCCCCTCACCTGTCCCCTTACCTGTGCAGGTGTGTTGTACCCTGGCACTACATGGGCACTGACACCTGTGTCCCTGTCACTCCCCTGCCCCCCTCACCTGTCCCCCACCCCATGCAGGTGTGCGGTACCCTGGCACCACAAGGGCACTGACACCTGTGTCCCTGTCCCCTCTCCTGTCCCCTGGCACCACAAGGGCACTGACACCTGTGTCCCTGTCCCCTCTCCTGTCCCCTGGCACCACAAGGGCACTGACACCTGTGTCCCTGTCCCCTCACCTGTCCCCTGGCACCACAAGGGCACTGACACCAGTGTCCCTGTCCCCTCACCTGTCCCCTGGCACCACAAGGGCACTGACACCTGTGTCCCTGTCCCCTCACCTGTCCCCTGGTGCCACAAGGGCACTGACACCTGTGTCCCTGTCCCCTCACCTGTCCCCTGGTGCCACAAGGACACTGACACCAGTGTCCCTGTCCCCTCTCACCTGTCCCCCCCCTGCCCAGGTGGAGCACCCAAACCCGGGCGTGCGGTACCCGGGCACCACGCGCGTGGCGTACCTGCCCGACTGCCCCGAGGGGAACAAGGTGCTGGGGCTGTTCCGCAAGGCCTTCGCCCAGCGCCTCACCTTCACCGTGGGCACCTCGCTGACCACCGGCCGTGCCAACGTCATCACCTGGAACGACATCCACCACAAGACCAACTGCACCGGCGGGCCCCAGCTGTGCGGGGGGCATGGGGGGCAGGGGGCACCTGGGGGCACCTGGGGGGTGGGCGACAGCACCCACCACGGGACTGACTGCGCCCGGCTGTGCCAGGGGGTGTGGGGGCACCTGGGGGGCACTTGGGGGGTGGGCGACAGCACCCACCATGGGACTGACTGCGCCCAGCTGTGCCAGGGCATCTGGGGGCACCTGGGGGGCTCTTGGGGGGTGGGGGACAGCACCCACCACAAGATGCCCCCAGCTGTGCCAGGGTGTGTGGGGGCACCTGGGGGGCACCTGAGGGGGTGGGCGACAGTACCCACCATGAGACTGATTGCCCCCGGCTGTGCCAGGGGGTCTGGGGGCACCTGGGGGGCACCTGGGGCGTTGGGGGATGGCACCCACTGCGGGACTGACTGCCCCGGCTGTGCCAGGGCGTGTGGGGGCACCTGGGAGGTTGGGGACAGCACCCACCAGGAGACTGGCTGCCCCGGCTGTGCCAGGGGGTCTGGGGGCACCTGGGGGGGCTGGCGGGCACCTGTGCATGTGGGGGGGCACCTGGGGGGTTGGGGAACAGCATCCACCACATCCAGCACCAGCTGGGGGAGGGGGCACTGGGGGCACCTGGGGTGTGGGGGGGAGGATGGTGAGGGGAGGGTACCTGAGGGGGCAGGGCCTGACTCACTCCCCCTCTGCCCCCAGGTTCGGGTACCCCGACCCCACGTACCTCGCCCGGGTGCAGGAGGAGCTGCGGGCCAAGGGCATCACCGAGGATTGAGCGGGGGGCAGGGACCCCTCCCGGGCAGGGGGACCCCCCCAGAACCACCCCGGGCAGCAGGGTCCCCCCCGGAGCCTCCCTGGGCAGCAGGACCCCCAGGCAGGGGGACCCCCACACGAGGGGACCCCCCCCGGGCAGAGGGATCCCCCCTTCAACAGGACCCCCCATGCAGGGGGATCCCCCCCTCAGTGGGACCACCCCAGAGCGGGGCCCCCCCGGCCCCCCTGGCTGGCAGCGGGGGGCACAAGGAGGGGGCCAGGCCCCCCCGGGTGGGGCTGGTGCCACCCAGCCCCTGCAGCACGGACAGACGGACCCCTGTACATAGCCCTGACCCCCAGGACAGACAGACGGGGCGATCCCTGCCCCCCACCCCCCACACCCCGGGGGGGTCCCACCCTCTGGGGGGTTATTTATTTTTTATTTCCCCCCCAGGTCTGTAACTTTGATCCAATAAAAATATGCAATGGATTGAGGGGTGCCAGGGGGGCTCCCCGACTCCTGGGGCACTGAGGGGGGTGCACCATGGGCTCTGAGTGGCACAGGGGGGGCAGTTCTGGATGGGGACACAGGGCTGGGGACACTGGCATGGGAACAGGAGACATGGGATGTTGGGGTGGGACGTGGGGGTTTGGGGGTGGGGACATCGGGGTGGGGACACGGGCGTGGGACAGTGAGGGCACATTGGGGCTGTGGGGATGGGACTTTGGGGTGGGACACTTGGGTGACACTGGGATGACGCTGGTTGGGACACAGGGATGGGGGCGCTGGGCCCTGAGCTCGATTTTGGGGTGGGACAACAGAATCATGGAGTGGACTGGGTTAGGAGGGACCCTAAAACCCATCCCACCCCTGGCAGAGACCCCTCCCTCTGTCCCAGGCTGCTCCAGCCTGGCCTTGGGCACTGCCAGGGACCCAGGGGCAGCCCCAGCTGCTCTGGGAAATCCATCCCAGCCCCTCCCCACCCTCACAGGGAGGAATCCCTGCCCAGTCTCCCATCCAGCCCTGGCCTCTGGCAGCCATTCCCTGTCCCCAGTCCCTCTCCAGCTCTCCTGCAGCCCCTCCAGGCCCTGCCAGGGGCTCTGAGCTCTCCCCACAGTGAGGTGAGCACCCCCAGCTCTCCCAGCCTGGCTCCAGAGGAGCTCCAGCCCTGGAGCAGCTCCGGGGCCTTACAGAATCATGGAATCATCGAGTCCAGCCCAGCCCCAACACCTCAACCAAGCCCTGGCACCCAGTGCCACATCCAGGCTTTGTTAGACACACCCCGGGACGGTGACTCCACCACCTCCCTGGGCAGAACATTCCAGAACTTCATTACCCTTTCTGTAAAACCTCTTTCCCAAAATCCAACCTGTATTTCCCTTAGCACAGCTTAGGGCTGTGTCCTCTGGTTCTGTCAGTTCAGACAGAGCCCAGCCCAGCTGAGCACAGGCACCTTTCAGGGAGTTTTAGAGTGATGAGGGCACCCCTGAGCCTCCTTTTCTCCAGGCTGAGCACCCCCAGCTCCCTCAGTGGTTCCTCACAGGGTTTGTGTTCCCATCCCCTCTCCAACCTCTCTGCTCTCCTCTTTGCATCCTTCCCAACCTGAGGGGCCAGACCAGGACACAGCACTCGAGGTGTGCCCTCACCAGGGCTGAGCTCAGGGGCAGGATGAGCTCCCTGCTCCTGCTGGCCACACCACCCCTGACCCAGGCCAGGAGCCATTGGCCTCCTTGGCCACCTGGGCACACTGCTGGCTCATGTTCACCCAGCTACCAACCAGCACCCCCAGGCCCCCCTCTGCCTGTCCAGCCACTCTGTCCCCAGCCTGCACTGCTGCATCACCAGGCTCCCAGAAATCTGTCTGGGTGCTGGAGCTGGGAATTGTGTTCCCAGGTGAACTGAGTCCTGCATTCCCCACAGTGCCTCTGACACAACTCAGCTCCCTGCTACCCAGAATTACAAACCCCAGGGGTTCAAGACAAAAACACCTGGATCCCAGGAGTGATTCTCAGTTCCTTACTTGTTTCATCTTAAAAATAAGGGAAGGGTGCAGCCTCACCAGTGCCAAGTACAAAGGAAGAATGATCTCCCTGCTCCTGCTGGCCACAGCACTCCTGACACAGGCCAGGAGCCATTGGCCTCCTTGGCCACCTGGGCACACTGCTGGCTCATGTCCACCCAGCTACCAACCAGCACCCCCAGGCCCCCCTCTGCCTGTCCAGCCACTCTGTCCCCAGCCTGCACTGCTGCATCACCAGGCTCCCAGAAATCCACCTGGGTGGTGGACCTGGGAATTGTGTTCCCAGGTGAACTGAGTCCTGCATTCCCCACAGCACCTGTTCCCCCTCTGACACAACTCAGCTCCCCTCTACCAAGAATTACAAACCCCAGGGGCTCAAGACAAAAAAACCTGGATTCCAGGAGTGATTCTCAGTTCCTTACTTGTTTCATCTTAAAAATAAGGGAAGGGTGCAGCCTCACCAGTGCCAAGTACAGAGGAAGAATGATCTCCCTGCTCCTGCTGGCCACAGCACTCCTGACACAGGCCAGGAGCCATTGGCCTCCTTGGCCACCTGGGCACGCTCTGGCCTCCTCTGGGCTCTCTCCAGCAGCTCCTCATCCTCCCTGTGTGGGAGCCCAGGGCTGGAGCAGCTCTGCAGGTGGGGTCTCACCTGGGCACAGGGGCAGAGCCCCCTCCTTCTGCCCTCGCTCAGCCCAGCCCAGCTCAGGGGGCCCCTGGGTGTGTCCAGGGTGTGTCCAAGGCCCTCACATCCCTCCCCATGGGCTCACCCACCTCCCAGGTCCTTCCCCCAGGTGCTCCCTGGCCCTTCCTGGCCCAGCTGGGTTCTTGCCCAAGGTCTCCCTGGCCCAGGTGCAGAACCTGGGAGGAAAAACTGAGGTGCACACCTGGGACCCCCTGGGGCTCCCCCAGCCCCACCTCTCCAGCCCATCCTGGGGTGGAGCCTGGCCTGGGACACCTGACTGGGGACACTGGGGTGGGACACAGAGGTGTGACAGTGGGATGAGGCTGGGGACACTGCAGTGGGGACACTGGGGTGGGGACACTGCCCTGGGAAAGCAGGATGGGGACATCCAGATGGGACACAGGGATGGGGACATTGGGATGGGACACCAGGGATGGTGAACACCGGGATGGGACACTGGGATGGTCACTGGGATGGGACAGATTTGGGACATCAGGTTGGGACAGTGAACTGAGACATTGGAGTGCGACATTTCCATGGGATGTCCCAGGATGGGTCACTGGGGATGGGACACTGGGTTGGGACATTGGGTTGGGACACCAGGGACACTGGCGTGGTGAACACCAGGATGGTCACTGGGACATTGGGAGACTGGGATGGTGAACACCGGGATGGGACACTGGGATGGGGCAGATTTGGGACATCAGGCTTGGACAGGGAACTGAGACATTGGGGTGCAGCATTTCCATGGGATGTCCCAGGATGGGACATTGGGATGGGACACCAGGATGGGTCACTGGGGTTGGGACACCAGGGTGGGGACAAAGGCAGGACAGGACATAGAATGGGGACATTACAATGGCCTGGATGGGACACAGCGAGGGGGACACAGGTGATGTCCCAGGAGCCCCCAGGGACAGGTTTGGGAGGGGGGACAACGACATCACCTTGGCATCCCCATGGGTCACTCAGGAGTGGCTGCAGGGTGGCCCCAGGTGTCACTCCAGGGGGCCACAGGACCCTAGGGGTGTTGCTGTGTGGGGTCCCCCGGGCTGGGCACCCTGGGCACTTTGTCCCTGCACTGGCAGGAGCCACCAGGGGTGGGACAGGGACTCCAGGGACGTGGGGTGGGACCCTGCTCCTGTTTGTCCCCCAGCGTGGCTCTTGTCCTCCCAAGAAGGGACCCCAACACCAGCCCTGCAGTGGCCTTGGCCCCTCAGGGGCTGTGTACCTGTCCCTGGGTGTCCTTGTCCCTTTGTGTCCAGCCTCCTGTCCACTGTGTGTCCTTGTCCTTCACTTGTCCACTGTGGGTCCCAGGCCCTACCTGTCCCTGCCGTGCCCCTGTCCCTGGAGTGTCCCTGTCCCCAGTGTGTCCATGCCCACAGCCTGGACTGTCCCTGTCCCTGCCAGGGCAGGAAGGACCCTGGAGGGTGCTGGGTGGGGAGGGGGGTCCAGGGACATTCCTGTTGAAAATCCCCCCCTCACCAAAGGCCACGCCCAGGAGGAACTACAACCGCTGACCACGCCCACTGACCACCCCCAGCGACCACACCCACTGACCACACCCCACCATCCCCCGGAGAACTGAAAGCCCCTCCCACATCAAAGCACCGCCCACCTTGATAGTCCCGCCCACTCCACAGCCCCTCCCACCTAAGCCCCTCCCACCCCGGTAGCCCCTCCTACCCCCGGTAGCCCCTCCCACCCCGGTAGCCCCTCCTACCCCCGGTAGCCCCTGCCACCCCAAGCCCCTCCCCCTGTTTTTGGAAGCACGAGGCCGATTTCGGGCTGGTTAAAATCTCACCATCCATTGGGTAGAAAAGGGCGGGGGGGGGCAGCCCCTCCCCCAGCCCCTCCCCCACCCACCCCGGGGGTCCCGGGGGGGGGAGGGGCCGAGACTTGGCACAAAAATCCTGGCGGCAGCGGGGGGAGGGGCCGGGCGGTAGAAAACGGAGTGGGGACAATGGGGGAGGGGGGAGGGGACCCGGTGCGACCCCGCCACCACCCCCCCCCAAAGTACAAAAGAGCTAAAAACACCGCGGGGGGGCGGGGGGCGACGGGGACCCGGCGTGGTGGCACTGGGTGTGGCCATGGCAGTGGCCTTGGGGGTGGCCGTCAATGGTGGCCCTGGGGGTGACCCTGGGGGTGGTCACGGGGCGGGGGAGGTCCTGGGGGTGTCCCACAGGTGGGGGCCCACGGGGGGTGACACTTGAGGTGGCCCGTAGTGGCAGTGGCCCTGGAGCTGCCACCCCTGTGTCACACCAGCGCCCTGTGGGCAGCCGGGGGTGGTGGTGGTGGCCCGTGGGGTGGCCCAAAGGGGGCAGAGCCACTCCAGGGGTGCCCCAGGGCTGGTGGCCCTGGAATGGTGGCCGTGGGGGTCGGTGGCACTGGGGTTGTGGCCGGCGGCCCACGGTTGTGGCTCTGGGGACGCTGCAGGGGTGGCCCGTGGGGGTCGGTGGCCCTGGGGGTGGCCCTGGGGACACCGCGGGGTGGCCGGCAGCAGTGACCCTTGATGTGGCCCACGCTGGTGGCCGGGGGGGGGGGGGGGGCGCCCCAGGTCAGCAGCCCTGTCCGCGATGTCCTTGGCGTGTCCGGCTGCCAGTGACCCCCCTGGGGGTGGTGGCCCGGTGCCACCTCCGTGCCAGCCCCCCGGCGGTGGCACCACAGCCGCGCCAGCGGCCCCGCGACACCCAGGGCTGGCCAGCGGTGCCAGGAGCCGGCGGGGTCAGCGGCCCTGTCCGCGATGTCCTTGGCGCGTCCCTTGACCGGTGACAACCCTGGGGGCGGCAGCCCGGTGTCACCTCGCGGGTGGCCACCGCCCGCAGCCCGTGGGGTGCCCCGGGGGCGGTGTCCCCGCCCGGGGGCGGTGTCCCCGCCCGGTGGCCCCGCTAGTCGCCGGCCATGCACTTGAAGCGGTTCTTGAAGAAGAAGAGGCGCTGCTTGAGGCGCACGCTGTCGTCGCGGGCGGCCGGGTAGCGGTAGCGGTTGTACTGCCGCTCGCCCTCCGAGCGCCGCCAGGGCAGCGCCAGCTTGGACGCGTGGTCCACCACCACGTCCTCGCACGAGCCCACGTGCAGCACCCCCAGGCCGTCGATGAAGAACTCTGGGGGGGCACAGGGGGTACCCCCAAAATGGGCTCAGAGGTGCCCTGCGGTGCCTCAGCCTGACTCTGATCTCGGGGGGCCACGGGTTGGGGGGGGGGGGGATCCCAGTGTCCCCCCTTATCTCTGATCCCCCAAACTGGGGGGACCCCAGCGTCCCCCTTATATCTGACCCCCTGAATTTGGGGTGACCCCAGCACCGCCTCATCTCTGACCCCATTTGGGGGGACCCCAGTGTCCCCGTTATCTCTGACTCCCTGAATTGGGGGCTACCCCGGGATCCCCCCTTATCTCTGACCCCTTGAATTATGGGGGACTCCAGCACCCCTCTTATCTGTGACCCCCCCCGATCCCATTGTGGGGGACCCCAGCACCCCCTTATCTCTGATCCCATTTGGGGACCCCAGTGTCCCTTCTTATCTCTGACTCCCCGAAATTGGGGGTATCCCGGGATCCCCCCTTATCTCTCACCCCCTGAATTATCTCTGACCCCAGCACCCCTCCTTATCTCTGATCCCATTTGGGGACCCCAGCACCCCCTTATCTCTGACCCCCTGAATTTGGGGTGACCCCAGCACCCCCCTTATCTCTGACCCCAGCACTCCCTTATCTCTGACCCCCTGAATTTGGGGTGACCCCAGCACCCCCCTTATCTCTGACCCCAGCACCCCTCCTTATCTCTGATCCCATTTGGGGACCCCAGTGTCCCTTCTTATCTCTGACCCCCCGAAATTGGGGGTACCCCGGCACCCCCTCCCCCCCGGCTGCTGCCCAGGGCTCCCCCCGGTTTGGCCCCCAAATTCTCTCCCGAGGAATTCCAGCCCCCCCAGGACTCCCCTCCTGACGACCCCCAGGCCTCCATCAGGACTCCAAGAACCTCCCAGCCCCCCCTGACCCCCCTGGACACTCCCAGCCCCCCAGCCCCCCCCTCTGCCCCCAGGACCCCCCACCTCCCGTTCCTGGGGACCCCCAGACACTCCCAGGTGCTCCCTGTGCCCTCTTGGGGCTCCCTGCAGCTCCCCCCAGCCCCCACCCCCTTTTTGGGACCCCAGAACACCCCAGCCCCCCCCTGCTCCCCCTCCTCGGGACCCTCAGCCAGGCCCCCAGGCCCCCCATCCCGTGAGGCTCCCCAGCCCCTCTCCGAGGGTCTCCCCTGCCCCCTCCTGGGACCCTCCCAGAGCCTCCCAGGACTCCCCATCCCACTCAGGACCCCTGGGACCACCCCAGTCCTGCCCCTGACCCCTCAAAACCCCCAGGGTGACCTGGTAACCCCCAGACTCTTGTCCCCCCCTCACCCCCGGGATCCCCTCATCTCCCAGACCCCTCAAGACCCTGGGAACCCCCAGGACCCTCCCCTGGGACCCCTTAAACTGAACCCCCAGACCCCTCGGGACCTCCTTAGACTGAGCCCCAGACCCTCCAGATCCCCCGGGACCCCTCAGGCACCCCCAGGACTCCTCTGGGACCACTTGGACTGAACCCCCAGAATCCCCCCCAGACCTCTCAAGCACCTCCTTAGACCGAGACCCCAGGACCCTCCTCTGGGACCCCTTAAACTGACCCCCCAAACCCCCCGGGCACCCTCAGGACCCCTCTGGGACCCCCTTAGACTGACCCCCCCAGACGCCCCGGACACCCCCAGGACCAACCTTAGACTGAGCCCCCAGATCCCCCAAACTCCCCGGGCACCCCCAGGACCCCTCTGGGACCCCCTTAGACTGACCCCCAGACCCCTCAGGCACCCCCAGGACCCCTCTGGGACCCCTCAGACTGACCCCCAGACCCCTCAGGCACCCCCAGGACCCCTCTGGGACCCCCTTAGACTGACCCCCAGACCCCCCAGCCCCCCCGGACTCCCCCAGCCCCCCCTCCCGTCCCCTGCCGAGCCCCCCGGCCCTCACCGAGGTGCGCCACGCGGCGCAGGCGGGGGTCGAAGCCCACCTGGCGCACCTTGTCGGTGCGGGCCAGGAAGAAGTTGACCACGCCGTCGGTGACCACGCAGGCGGGGAAGCCGGCGAGGCGGTGGTGGAAGCCGGGCCGGGTCCGCAGGCAGTCCCCCCCCGCGCCGCCCCCGCGCACGCTCAGCCGCTGCCGGTACGTGGTGGTGTAGCCGGTGATCTCCCGCACCGCGCCGCCCACCTGCGGGCACCGCGCCGCCATGGGGAGGGGGCACCGGGACCACCGGGAGCGCCCGGGACCACCCGGGAGCTCCAGGGACCCCCGCGAGCCCCAAGGACCCCCAGGACCACCGGGAACGCCCGGGAGCCCCAAGGACCCCCAGGGACCGCCCGGGACCGCCCGAGGTCCCCCGGGAGCATCCAGGAGTGCCCAGGACCCCCGGGACCCACAGCACCCCCCGAAATCCCCAGAGACCCCCGGGACCGCCTGGCATTGCCCACCGGGGGGAAGGGATGGGTATGCTGGGGCTGTGCCAGCACCTGGGCACCGGCACCCCCTGTGCCCCCACCCGGGCACCGGGACCCACCACCCGGGCATTGGGACCCCCCAGTTGGGCACAGGACCCCCCCCCCCCAGACCACAAGGACCTGCCTGTGGTACCCCGGGTCCCCCGTGCCCCCCGTGCCCCCCCCGTGCCCCCTGCAGCCCTCGTGTCTCTGCAGCCCCCCCCGCCCCACCACGCCCCGTGCCCCCTGCATCCCCCGTGCCCAGAGCAGGCTCCCCGGTGCCCCCCACCCCCGGTGCCCCCCGGTGCCCGCCGTGCCCGCACCAGGTCCAGGCTGGTTCTCTCCAGCACATCCACCAGCTTCTCCAGCCGCGTGCGGGCAGTGAAGATGAAGTCATCGTCCACCCACAGCACGTACTTGGTGGTCACCTGCGACACCGCCAGGTTCCTCCCGGCGAACCAGCCCTGCGGGGGCAGCGCGGAGCCTCGGGCACGGCCCCGCACCCGCGGGTGCCCACGGTGCCCCCCGAGCCCTGACAGACCCCCGTGTGCCCATCCCGGGGAGCACAGCCCTGACAGACCCCCGTGTCCCCAACCCCAGGGACCCGTGCCAGCTCTGACAGACCACCCCATGTCCCCAACCCCAGGGACTACCAGCTCTTCCAGGCCTCATGTCCCCATCCCCAGGATCCCCGCCGTGTCCCCTTCCCTAGGGACCACAGCTCTGAGAGACCCCCGTGTCCCCTTCCCCAGAATCCCCCCGTGTCCCATCCCCGGGGTCCCCCCGTGCCCCCCCTCAAGCCCTGCCAACCCCCCCGAGCCCCCTGGGTTCTGTCACCTTGTCAGCCCCTCATGTGTCCCCCCCCCCCCGGGGTGTCACTGCTTTGACAGGGTTCTCATGTCCCCTTTCCCCACTGTCCCCATGCCCAGGGACCCCTGCCCTGCCAAACCTGCCCCTCCTGGGGGTCTCCACCCTGCCAGCCCCCCCTGCCACGCCCAGGGAGCCACAGCCCCATCAGGACCCGGTGTCCCCCTCTCTGCCATCCCAGGCCTCCGTGTCCCCTCCTTTTTGGGGACCTCAGCTCCTGCCAGCCCCTCCCGTGTCCTGCAGCCCCGTGGCTCTGCCAGTCTCCCTGTCCCCTGTCTGGGGACCCTGGACACCATCCCATGTGCCCTGTCTGGGGTCCCCACAGCCCTGCCACCCGCCCGTGTCCCCTGTCTGGGGGCCCTGCCACCCTCCCCTGTCCCCTGTCTGGGGACCTCGCCACTATCCCCTGTCCCCTGTGGGGGTCCTTGCCATCCTCCCATGTCCCCCACAGCCCTGCCACCCTCCCGTGTCCCCTGTCGTGGTCCCTGCCCCCTCCCGTGTCCCCTGTGGGGATCCCTGCCAGACCTCCATGTCCCCTCTCTGGGGTCCCCACAGCCCTGCCACCCTCCTGTGTCCCCCTGTCTGTGTCCCTGCCCCTCCCCTGTCCCCTGCGGGTGTCCCTGTCCCTCCTCTGTCCCCTGTCCGCCCTCTCCCCTGTCCCCTGCCGTGTCCCCCGCCGTGCCCGTGGTGCCCACCTTGCCGAAGGGCATGAGGTAGTGCTCCAGGTGTGGCCCTGCCAGGGGCTCGGGGCGCTGGCTGTCGTCGGCCACCACGATGGTGACTGAGGGGTAGAAGCGGCGGATGCTGGCGATGAGCCCGCGCAGTTTGTCATAGCGCAGGAACGTCTTGGTGGCCACGGTCACCAGCGCCGAGATGTTGTACCCTGGGGAGGGGGGGGGGCTGAACTGGGGGGGCTGGGAGTGCTAACTGGGAGTGCTGGGAGTGCTGGGAGCCTGACCTGGGGGGCTGGGGGGACTGGGAGCTGAACTGGGAGCACTGGGAGTGCAAACTGGGAGTGCTGGGAGCCTGAACTGTGGGGGTTTTATTGTGGGGGCTGGGAGCGGAACTGGGGGGACTGGGGGGGCTGGGAGCGCAAACTGGAGTGCTGGGAGCTGAACTGGGAGTGTTGGAAGTACTGGGAGTGCTGGGAACCTAAACTGGGAGCCTGAACTGGGGGGGCTGGGAGTGCTGGGAGCTGAACTGGGAGCGTTGGAAGTACTGGGAGCATTGGGAGTGCTGAGAGTTGAACTGGGAGTGCAAGAAGTCTGAACTGGGAGCACTGGGAGCGCTGAGGGCACAGGCGGCACAGGCACTGGGGGCACTGGGAGGGAGCCCCGCGAGCACTGGGAGCGCTGGGGCAGGGCAGGGCAGGGCAGGCCGCTGTGGGGCTGCAGCCCGGTGCTCACCCCTGTCCCCGCCGCTGTTGCTGTCGCTGTCGCTGTCCTCGTCGCTGTCGCCGGCGCTGCCCGGGCCGTACAGGCGGGGCGTGGGCGGGTGCCGGATGCGGATGGCGAAGGCGGCGGAGTGGCCGTCGGTGGAGAACTGCACTGCAGGGCGAGGGGGGGCTGGGGGCGAGGGGCACCGGGGAGAGGCGGGGATTGCCGGGGGCGGGGGTCACCGGGGGACACCGGGAACGACGGGGGCATGGGGGGTACCGTGAATGTCGCAGGGATCCCCCGAGTGTCCCTGTGGGCATTGGGGGTGCCCCGAGTGTCCCTGTGGGCACTGGGGGTCCCACGAATGTCCCTGTGGGCATCGAGGGTACCCCGAGTGTCCCTGTGGGCATTGGGGATGCCCCGAGTGTCCCTGTGGGCACTGGGTATCCGGGGGTGTCTCTGTGGGCACTGGGGGTCCCACGAATTTCCCTGTGGGCATCGAGGGTACCCCGAGTGTCCCTGCGGGCACTGGGGACCCCGGGGTCCCAAGGGGAACTGGGCATCCAGGGCAACCAGGGGGGCTCGGGGGGCCCGGGGGTCGCTGGGGGTCCCAGGGGTGCTGGAGTTCCCACGGGTCAGCCGCGTCCCGGGGGTCGGGAGGAGCCGGGAGCGCCCGGGGCTGCCGGGGGTCCCAGGGCTCTGGGGGTCCGGGGTTCCCGGGATGAGCCCCCCCGTACGCACCGATGTCGGCGGTGTCGGGGTGGAACTGGGTGTTGGTGTAGGTGACGAACTGCAGCTGCCGGTTCAGGTGGTCCAGGTGGGCGGCGGCCAAGGACAGGTGCGGCTGCCCCTCCCCCTGCAGCGCCACGCCCTCCACCTCGGCCGCCACCGCCAGCGTTCCCAGCGAGGCCGTCAGGTTCACCTGGGGGCGGCACGTCACGGGGGGGCCGGGGGGGGCACGGCAGGGACCCCCAAACCGGGAGGGGGGGGGCACACGGCGGGGGAGGGTGCGCGCCCAGCCCGCCCCGGCCCCGCCAACCCCCACAGCCCCGCCCACTGAGCGGACAGACCCCCGCCCATGTCCAGCATGCCCCGCCCCTTCAAGTCGAGTCACGCCCCCTCCCCAGCCCCTCCCCGTGCCCCGCCCTCGCCCTCACCTGGTACCTGTTCCTGGCCGGCGCCTGCAGGCTGAGCCCTGGGGGGGCCGCGACACGGGGGTGAGGCCCGGAGACCCCCGCAGGGACCCCCTGCCCCTGCCCCCCCCTCAGAGCAACCCGGGGGTCCCCCCTGCCCAGGGACGCCTCTCCCCGTGCCCCCCAACCCTGTGCTGTTCTACTGGGGGCACCAAGGGGCACCAAGGGGCACTGGGAGGGGCTGTGAGGAGCCGGGAGGAGCGGGGAGGGGTTGGGTTGCTCTGGGAGGGGCTGGGTTGCCCTGGGAGGAGCTGGGAGGGGCTGGGAGGGGCTGGGTTGCTCTGGTTGCACCGGGGGACACGGGGGACACTGGGAGGAACTCCCACCCCCCCCCCCCCTTTCCCCCGTTCTCTGCCCTCCCCCTCGCCCCCTCCGTGCCCCTCCCTTGACCCGGTGCCCCCCCGCCCCGTGCCCGTCCCCGCGCTCCCCCCGCGCCCCCTCACCGGGCACCAGCACCGTCTGCAGCGGCCGCACCTCCACCCCCTGCGCCGGATACTCCAGCGGGGAGTTGGCCGGGACGATCAGCAGCCGGTCGGCGGGGGTCTGCACCCTGCGGGGGGGGCACCGGACCTTCAGCCGGGGGTCCCCGGGGGGTCCCACACCCAGCCAGGGGGTCCCAGCCTCCCCCCCGTGCTGGGCGCCGGGTCCCGCGGTGCCCCGGGGGTCGCTCCCGCCGCCCGCGCTCACCGGTTCCGGTAGTTGCGGTACTCGCGCTCCCGCAGCCGCAGCTGCCGCGGCCGCTCCCCGGGGGCGAAGGCGCTGGCGAAGTCCAGTCCCGCCGGGCCGGGCCCGAAGAGGCGCCGGTGCAGCGGCAGCGCCAGCCCCGCCTCCGCCTCCGCCTCGCACGAGCAGCCGTTCCTGGGCAGCAGTCTGTCGCGACAGGGCCGCTGTCACCGACAGCAGCGGCGGGCGCGGGAAGCGGCACCGCCCTGGCATCTCCCGTCCCCGCGTGGTACCGCCCTGGCACCTCCTGTCCCCGCGTGTCACCGTCCCGACACCTACTGTCACTGCCTGTCCCCGCGTGGCACCCCCTGGCACCTGCTGCCACCTTCCAGCCCCCCTGCCGCCATCCCCAGAGCCCTGACCCACCCTGGCATGGCCTTTGTCACCACTCTGCCACCGCCCATCGCCCTTGCCCGGTGCCCCCAACAGCCGACCCCGGGGTGCCCCCATTTTTGGGTGCCCCCATTTTTGGGTGCCTCCACCCACGGCAGCCCCAGCCCCGTCCTGGGGTGCCCTCAGCCCCGGGTACCCCCATCTTAGGGTGCCCCACCCGCCGTGCCCAAGCCCCGGGGTTCCCAGGCCCCAAACCATGGGTACCCCCAGCCCTGGGTGCCCCCACCCTTGGGTGCCCCCTCCTTACTCCATGACCTCCTCCTTGAGGCGGAAGGGCACGTGGGGGTAGGCGCGGGCGGGGGGGGGCAGGGGGGGCGGCAGCAGCTCGGGGGGGGGGCGGCGCAGGTCCACGCTGGGGGGGCCCTTGGGTGCCCAGAGGTGCAGGTAGAGCGCGGCCAGCGAGGCCGAGGCCACCAGCAGCAGGCACAGCGCCCGCTGCGCCCCCCGCATCCTGCCTGGGGGGGGACAGCGTCACCGCAGGGCCCCCGGGGCCACCCAGCCCCTCCCAGTGTCACCAGAGCCCCCCAGTGCCCTCGGGGCGAGCCAGATCCTCCCAGTGCCCCCCAGTACAACCCAGCCCCTCCCAGTGACACCAGAGCCCCCAGAGCCCCAAGGGCGAGCCAACCCTCCCAGTGCCCCCCCAGTACAACCCAGCCCCTCCCAGTGACAGCCAGTACGACCCAACCCCTCCCAGTGCCCCCAGTGTCACCAGTGCCCCCCCGGTGCCCCCGGGGCAACCCCGCCCTTCTCAGTGCCCCCCCAGTACAACCCAGCCTTCCGGTCCCCCGTAACCCGCCCTCCGTGCCCCCCCAGTACAACCCAGCCCCCAGTCCTCAGTGACCCGCCCTCCAGTGCCCCCCAGACACCCAGCCTCCATGCCCCCCAGTACCCAGCCCTCCCAGCCCTCAGTAGAACCCAGCCCCTCCCAGTGCCCCCCCAGTACAACCCAGCCCCTCCCAGTGCCCCCAGTACAACCCAGCCCCTCTCAGCGTCACCAGAGCCCCCCAGCGCCCCCAGGACGAGCCAACCCTCCAAGTGTCACCAGAGCCCCCCAGCGCCCCCAGGGCGAGCCAACCCTCCCAGTGCCCCCCCAGTACAACCCAGCCTCTCCCAGTGCCCCCAGTACAACCCAGCCCCTCACAGTGACAGCAGTGTCACCAGTGCCCCCCCAGTACAACCCAGCCTCTCCCAGTGCCCCCAGTACAACCCAGCCCCTCCCAGTGATAGCAGTGTCACCAGTGCCCCCAGTACAACCCAGCCCCTCCCAGTGTCCTCAGGGCCCCCCGGGCCCACCCAGCTCCTCCCAGTAGCCCCAAGTGACCCCCAGCGCTCCCCAGTACAACCCAGTGCCCCTAGGTGCCCCCCAGTACAACCCAGATCCTCCCAGTACAAACCAGTGCCCGCAGAATCCCCCCGGGACTCCCAGTACAAAGCAGTGACCCCAGCACCTCCCAGTGATTCCCAGTACAAACCAGTGCCCACAGTGTCCCCCAGTACAACCCAACTGCTCCCAGGGACACCCAGTACAAACTAGTGTCCCTGCACCTCCCAGTAACTCACCAGTACAAACCAGTGCCCACAGCACCTCCCAGTAACTCACCAGTACAAACCAGTGCCCACAGCACCTCCCAGTAACTCACCAGTACAAACCAGTGCCCACAGCACCTCCCAGTAACTCACCAGTACAAACCAGTGTCCTTGCACCTCCCAGTAACTCCCCAGTACAAACCAGTGTCCCTGCACCTCCCAGTAACTCCCATCAGTACAAACCAGTGTCCCTGCACCTCCCAGTAACTCACCAGTACAAACCAGCATCCCTGGCACCTCCCAGTAACTCCTACCAGCCCAAACCAGTGCCCACAGCACCTCCCAGTAACTCCCACCAGTACAAACCAGGGCCCACAGTGTCCCCCCAGTACAACCCTGCTCCTCCCAGTAACTCCCAGTACAAACCAGTGCTGCCAGTGCCGTGCACCATCCCTCAGTCCCTGCTCTGCCCCCAGCACTCCCATCTCCCAGTGCTCCCAGTCCATCCCAGTTCTGCTGTGCTCGGACCCCTCCATCCCTCCCAGTGCTCCCAGTGCCCCCAGTGCTCCCAGTGCCCCCCGTGCCCTCACCTGGGGGTGGGCGCAGGTCCGGGGGGCTCAGCCCACCCTCATGGCTCTGCCCCCGTAGCACCGGCCTGGGGACACGGGGACAGTGTCAGGGCGGGGGGGCCCCGCAGCCCGGGATCCCCCCCGGCTCCCCCAGCCCCCCCGGGACGTGGCCGCAGCCGGGGCCGCCCCCGCCCCCCCCGGGGGTCTCCCCGAGGGCCCGGGCAAAAGCAGGGCCCGGGGCAGGCGGCCCGTCGAGAGGGGCCGGGGGTGCTGGGGGGCCCGGGGGGGGGGCAGGGAGGGACGTGGGGGTGTCGGGGGGGCTCGGGGGGCTGAGAGGGGCGGGGGATGCGGAGCGAGGGGGGCTGGGACTGTTCGGGAGGCGGGGGAGCAGCGGGGACCGGGGATGCGGGGGATGCCGGGGGGGCCCGGCGGGATGCGGGGGGTGCCGCGGGATGGGGGGGTCGGGGGTGTCTGGCGATGTCGCAGCCTCGGGGCAGTGGCAGGTGCTATCCCTCATCGCGACGCGTCGCGACAGGAGCGGCCCCGGCCCTACCTGGCTCCGCTGGCGGATCCCGGCGCTCCGCGGCCGCAAGCGGCACCGGCACCGGAGCGGGCGGCGAGGGCGCCCCCGGCGGCCCCGGTGTGGAACGGCACCGCCGCAGCCCCGGGAGGGGCGGGGCGAGGCTGCGGGGGGAGAGGCGGCTGGCGGGGGGGTGGGGGGTGCGGAACGCGGGGAGGGGCGGGCGGGGGGGTCGGGCAGGAATCAGCCCCCCCGGTGCGGCGGCCACAGGCCGCGCTTTGTGCCCACGCGCGGGGCGCACAACGGCCCCATTGACCGGGGGCGCGGGGGGGCCCGGCCCGAGCTCTGCCGGGACCGGGGGGGGGTGGTTCGGAGCTGGAGGGAGCTGGGGAGACTCGGGGGGCTGGCAGGGGGGTGAAGGAGCGCGGAGGGGTCCTGGGGCGCTGAGGGGTCCTGGGGCGCTGAGGGGCTCGGCGGGGCCGAGGGGTCCTGGGGGGCCGAGGGGTCCGGGGGCGCTCGGAGTGGTTTGGGCGCGGTCAGGAGGAGCCCGGGGCAGCAGAGGGGCTCCAGGGCCGGGGGGGGGGCTGGGGGCGGCTCCGCTCGCTCGGGGTCCCTGCACGCCCCTCACCGCGGAGCCCCCTCCCGGCTCCGGTAATCACGTGATCCCCCCGGGATGCTCGGCGCCCTCGGCCAATCAGCGTGCGGGGATCGCCTGCATCCCGCTCGGCCAATGGGGAACCGTCAGGCGTTACGTCATCGCGGCCGGCCGCGCCCCGCCTCGCCATTGGCTGCCGCTCGCGCTGGCTCGAGCCAATCGCCGCGGGCCGCGGCCTCGCAACCACCTCGCCCCCGCGGCCTCACAACCGGTGGCGTCATCCCTGCCTGCTGACCAATCAGAACCGCGCTTGTCTTTGACAGGCAGGCATTCGGACCAATCGCAATCTGGAGCAGCGAGGTCTTGGCGGTGGCGGGGAGGTGCGGGCGGAAGCGGAAGCGGCGGCGGCGGGGGAAGATGGCGGCGCGGCGGGGCCCGGGGCCGGTGGCGGCGCTGGCTCTGCTGGCGCTGCTCGGCCCGGGGTGGCCCCTCCGCGGGGCCCGGGCCGCGCTCAACCTGCAGGAGCTCAGCGAGCTCAAGTACGGCCTCGAGATCCTGGCCGAGCCCGTGCTGGCCGGGCAGGTGCGCCGCGGTACCGGGGCCAACGGCTGGGGGCGGGGGAGGCGGGCGACGTCCCGGGGGGGCTCTACCGGGACCGGCAAACCGGCCATGGGGCTGCCGAGGAGCGGGGCACCGGCTGCGGTCAGGAGGGCCGGCCGCGGGGGGGGGGGGGGAGTTACGGAGACCGGGAACACCTGTCCGGGGCGGACCGGGGCGGGGCTCCGGTCAGGGGCCGAACCGAGCCCGGGTCAAAGGTCAGGGGCTGAACCGGGACCGGGGGAACCGCTCAGGGGCTGAGCCGGGCCCGGAACACCGGCCAGGGCTGTACCGGGACTGGGCCACCGGCTGAGTTCCTCACCGGGGCTCTTCCGGGGCCGGCGGCAGCCCCGGGCAGTGGAACACGGCCGGGGGGCCCTGCAGGGGCCGGGAGCGCCCGTTCGCGGCGGGGTCGGGGTCGCTGTTGGGGCTGATCCGGGGCCGGGGGCACCGGGCCGGGGGAGTCCTGGGCAGGGGATGAGCCCAGCCGGGGCTCAGGGAGGTCCCGGGCAGGGCCGGGGCTCAGCGGCTCCGGTGTCCCGGGGGGGTCCCGGTCGGTCCGTACCTGTGTGCGGAGCGGCTCCGTGGCTGGTGGGGCAGTGACCCCCCCGGTGCCGCCGCCAGATGTTCCGGATGTGTGCGGGGGAGGGAACAGAGGTTTCACTTTCGGGTTCCCCAATCCGGGGGGGACACGCCCCGCAGCCGCCGCTGCCCCGGCTTGTCCCGGCACGGCCCCGGCGCTCCTCGAGCTGATCTGGGGTGGGGTCCAGAGGATTTGGGGGCGTCCAGAGCCCCCCGCAGCTGCTGGGGCAGCGCCAGGCCGTCCTGT
>NC_066338.1:10341794-10380847 GCF_022539315.1 Serinus canaria
AAAAACCACCGTGTACACCAGGCCCTGCACCCCAAAACCAGAGTGACACCCCAAAACCACCCCCCACTCCACGGGGGCTTGGGGGGGCTCAGGGGTTTCAGGGGGGCTCAGGGGGTTTGAGGGGCTCAGAGGAGCTTGGGGGCTTTGGGGGGGCTCAGGAAGTTTTGGGGGGTTTAGGGGAATTCAGGGGTTTCTGGGGGGCGCTCAGGGGGTTTTGAGGGAGGCTCAGGGGGTTTGGGGGCTCAGGAGGTTCTGGCGGGTCTCAGGGGGGCTCAGGGGTTTTGGGGCGTTTCAGGGGTTTTGGGGGGCTCAGGGGGTTTTGGGGGGTTTCAGGGGGGCTCAGGGGTTTTGGGGGGCTCAGGGGGTTTTGGGGGGTTTCAGGGGTTTTGGGGGGCTCAGGAGGTTTTGGGGGGTTTCAGGGGGGCTCAGAAGGTTCTGGGGGGCTCAGGAGGTTTCAGGGGTTTTGGGGGGCTCAGGAGGTTTTAAGGGGTCTCAGAGTTGGGGGGCTCAGAGGGGCCCAGGGGGTTTTGGGGGGCTCGGACCCGGGGTCTCAGGAGGTTCTGGGGGGGCTCAGGGGGGGCTCAGGGGTTTTGGGGGGCTCAGAAGGGCCCAGGGGGATTTGGGGGGCTCAGGGGTCTCAGGAGGTTCTGGGGGGGCTCAGGGGGGGCTGAGGGGTTTTGGGGTGTCTCAGGGTGTCTCAGGGGGGGTCTCAGGGGGGTCGGCTCACCCCGGGGCGCAGCACGTAGCCGTACTCGGCCAGCATGGCCGGGCTGATGATTCTCCACTTGTGCTTGGTGCGCTTGAAGTGGGGGTCAGGGAACAGGAAAAACAGCTTGGAGAGCTGGGGGGGCACGGGGGGGTCAGCACCCCCTGGCACTGCCCCCAGAGCCCCCAGACCCCCCAACTCCCCTGTGAGTGCAGCTCGGGCAGGGGGAACAGGGATGGGGGGACAGGGGTCCCGTGGGATGGGAGGGGGGGCCTGAGGGGGGGCCCGGGGGGGGGGTTCAGGCTGGTTCTGGGGGGCTCAGGGGGCCCAGGGGTGTTGTGGGGGACCTGTGCCCCAGTGCCACCCCATAACCCCCAGTGCCACCTCATAACCCCAGTGCCACCCTGAAACCCTCCCCAGTGCCACCACACAACCCCCAGTGCCACCACACAACCCTCAGTGCCACCCCCAGAGCCACCCAAATCCCCAATGTCACCCATAACCCCCAGTGCCACCCCAAATCCCCAGTGCCACCACACAACCCCCAGTGCCCCCCAGTGCCACCCCAGACCCCCAGTGCCCCCCAGTGCCACCCCAAATCCCCAGTGCCACCCTGAAATCCCGCAGTGACACCCCAAACCCCCAGTGCCACCCTCAGAGCCACCCAAATCCCCAGTGTCACCCATAACCCCCAGTGCCACCCCAAACCCCCAGTGCCACCCTCAGTGCCACCCCAAATCCCCAGTGTCACCCTGAAAACCCCCCCAGTGCCACCACACAACCCCCAGTGCCCCCCAGTTCCCCCCCAGAGGGGTCCTGGGGGCTGAGGGGTGTCCCTGGAGGGCAGGGGGGGTTCGGGGGGTGCTGGAGGCGTTTCAGGGGTCCCAGGGGAAGGAGGGGGGGGGCGGGGCAGGTGTTCCACAGGGCCCCAAGGGTTTGGGGGGGGGTCTCAAGGTGGGGGGGGTTTCACAGAACACAGAAATTTCCAGAAGTGTTGGGGGGTGCTGTGGGTCTGGGGGTGTCTCAGAGCACACAGAAATCCCAGGAGTGTTTGGGGGGTGCTGTGGGTCTGGGGGTGTCTCAGAGCACACAGGAATTCCAGGAGTGTTTGGAGGGTGCTGTGGGTTTGGGGGGGTCTCAGAGCACACAGAAATCCCAGGAAGCTTTGGGGGGGGGGTGCTGTGGGTTTGGGGTGGGGTTCAGAGCACACAGAATTCCCAGGAGTGTTTGGAGGGTGCTGTGGGTTTGGGGGTCTCAGAGCACACAGGAATTCCAGGGACTGTTGGGTCTGGGGGCTCTCAGGGTGGGTTCAGAGCACACAGAAATCCCAGGAAGCCTTGTGGGGGGGGGTGCTGTGGGTTTGGGGGGGGTCTCAGAGCACACAGAAATTCCCAGGAGTGTTAAGGAGGTGCTGTGGGGTTTGGGGGGGTCTCAGGGTGGGTTCAGAGCACACAGAAATTCCAGGGACTGCCAGGTTTGGGGGAGTTTTGGGGTGGGGTTCAGAGCCCACCGAGATTCCCAGCAGCATGTGGGGGCTGCTGTGGCCCCCAGGGTGGGTTCAGAGCACACAGAAGGTTCAGGAAGTTTGGGGGGGTGCTGTGGCCCCCAGGGTGGGTTCAGAGCACACAGAAGGTTCAGGAAGTTTGGGGGGGTGCTGTGGCCCCCAGGGTGGGTTCAGAGCACACAGAAGGTTCCGGAAGCTCTGGGGGGGGTGCTGAGGGTTTTGTGGCCCACCTGGCCCCGCAGGAAGAAGTGGGGCAGGTGTTTCATGGCGTTGCCCCTGACGCAGGCCACGTTGCCGAAGCGGCCGGGCTGGGCCGCCCGCAGCGCCCGGATCCTGGCGCGGGTGAACGCGGCCACCTTCCCCCGCAGCTCCAAACCCAGAGCCAGCGTGCGCGGGAAACGCTCGGCCAGAGCCACTGGGGGCGGGAGAGACAGGACCGGGAGAGAGAGAGAGAAACAACCGGGAGGGAGAGAGAGAGAGAGAGAGAGAGAGAGAAACGGGAGAGAGAGAGAACCGGGAGAGAGAGAGCCGGGAGGGAGAGAGACAGAACCGGGAGTGAGACAGAACCGGGAGGGGGAGAGAGAGAGAGAGAAACGGGAGAGAGAGAACCGGGGGAAAGAGAGAGAACCGGTGAGAGCCCCGGGAGAGAGAGAGAGCCCCGGGGCTGAGCTCGGTGGCACAGTCTGCCCCGCCCAGACCCCCTCATCCGCAGCCCAACGTGCCCCCCCCCAGCAGCCCCCGGTGCCCCCGTGCCCACCCGCAGCCGGCTGTGCCCCGTGCCCACCCTCAGCACCCCCCGTGCTCAGCCCCGTGTCCCCCCCGCCCCCGGTGCCCGTGCCCCCCGTGCCCATCCCCGGTGCCCGGGCTCACCCAGCAGCCCCCGGTGCCCGGGCTCACCCAGCAGCCCCCGGTGCCCCCCGTGCCCATCCCCGGTGCCCCCCGTGCCCATCCCCGGTGCCCGGGCTCACCCAGCAGCCCCCCGTAGCCGCACCCCACATCTGCGAACTCCACGCGGGCCGGGGGGGTCCCGGGGGGGGCTTCGGGCGGGAAAAAACTCGGGAACAGCGAGGCCCAGTCCATGTCCTGAGGGCGGGACGGGCTGCGGGCACCGGGGCTGTCACTGCCCGGGAACCGGAGCGGGCACCGGGGGGACACAAGGGCGGGGGGGCGGGCAGTGTGACCGGGGAGGGGAATTCAGCCCGGCTGCTCCTGAGCGCGGCCAGGTGCCCGCGGTGCCACACGGAGCCATCACGGGGGTCCCGGGGCCCTCCGGGCCGGGGGTTCCCGCCGCGGGCGCTTGGGCGGTCCCGGGACCCGGCGCGGCTGTTACCGGGGGGGTTCCGGGGGGAGTCCCGGGCGGTTCCCGGGGGTCCCCGCACTCACTAGCACAGGGTGTGGTCGGCCAGCGGGTTCGAGTGCGCGCGCTGCCGGTAGAAGCGTTTCTGCGGCGGCACCGCGGCCTCCTCCTCCTCCTCCGCCGCCGCCGCCATGCCGGCACCGCGCGGCGCGCAGCTGTGACGTCACTGAGCGGCGCGGGGCTGTGACGTCACGTGCGAGCTGTCAGCGGGGCGAGCCCCGGCGGGAGTTCACAGCGCCCCCTGGCGGCCCAGCGCGCCCACAGCGCTCCCAGTACAACCAGCGCTCCCAGTGCCCCTCCCAGCGCTCCCAGTGCCACAACCAGTGCTCCCAGTGCCCCTCCCCAGCGCTCCCAGTGCCCCTCCCCAGCGCTCCCAGTGCCCCTCCCAGTGCTCCCAGTGCCCCTCCCCAGCACTCCCAGTACAACCAGCGCTCCCCCAGTGCTCCTCCTCAGGGCTCCCAGCGCCCTCCCAGGGCTCCCAGTACAACCAGCCCTCCCAGGGCCCTCCCAGTGCTCCCAGTGCCCCTCCCCAGTGCTCCCAGTGCCCTCCCAGGGCTCCCAGTGCTCCCAGTACAACCAGCGCTCCCCCAGTGCTCCTCCTCAGGGCTCCCAGTGCCCCCCCCCAGTGCTCCCAGCACCCCCCAGTGCCTCCCCAGTGCTCCCAGTGCCCCCCCAGTGCTCCCAGTACACCTCCCCCGGGCACCCAGTACAACCAGCGTTTCCAGTGTCCCCGCAGTGCTCATACTGCTCTCCCCAGTGTCCCCCAGTGCTCCCAGCGCCCCCCCCAGTGCTGCCAGAGCCCCTCCCCAGTGTCCCCCACTATGCCCAGTGTCCCCCAGTGCTTCCAGTGCCCCACCAGTGCTCCCAGTCCCCCAGTGCTCCCAGTTCCTCCCAGTGGTCCCAGTGCCCCCCAGCGCCCCTCCCCCCAGTGCTCTCAAGCGCTTCCAGTGCCCCCCAGTGCCCCCCAGCATCCCCACAGTGCCCCCACTGCCGTCAGTCCCCAGTCCCCCGAGTTCCCCCAGTCCCCCCCCAGTCCCCCGAGTTCCCCCAGTCCCCCCAGTTCCCCCCAGTCCCCCCAGTTCCCCCAGTTCCCCCCAGTCCCCCCAGTTCCCCCAGTTCCCCCCAGTGTCCCCAGTCCCCCCAGTTCCCCCCAGTCCCCCCAGTTCCCCCCAGTTCCCCCAGTCCCCCCCTCCGCGGGCTCTTCCCGCTCGGGCCCGTTTGGGGAATTCGGCTGCGGCCGGGCCGGGGCCGCGTTCCGGGAACCCCCGGGGGTGCCGGGGGGGGCGGGGGGCGTTGAGCAATATGGGGCTGGAGCCGCCCGGCCCTTCCCGGCCCTTCCCTTCCCGTCCGGTCGGGTCCGTTCCCCCCGGTCCCTTCCCGTCCCGGCCGGTCCCTCCGGGGCTGCCCAGAGCGGCTCCGGGCGGGGGTCCCGGGCCGGGGCACAGGGGAGCGGGGGGACGGGGGGACCGACCCCTCCCCCAGCGCTGTGACCCCCCCCGGTCCCTGTGACCCCCCCGGTCCCTGTGACCCCCCGGTCCCTGTGACCCCCCCGGTCCCTGTGACCCCCCCCCGCTCCCTGTGACCCCCCCGGTCCCTGTGACCCCCCCCCGCTCCCTGTGACCCCCCCCGGTCCCTGTGACCCCCCCCGGTCCCTGTGACCCCCCCCACCCGGTCCCTGTGACCCCACCCCGCTCCCTGTGACCCCCCCCGCTCCCTGTGACCCCCTCCGGTTCCTGTGACCCCCCGGTCCCTGTGACCCCCCCCCGGTCCCTGTGACCCCCCCGGTCCCTGTGACCCCCCCCGGTCCCTGTGACCCCCCCCCGGTCGCTCTGCCCCAGCGCTGCCCCCCCGGTGTCCCCCGGGGCCACATTAACCCGGTGACGCAGGCGGTGACGCGGCTGCGCGGGGGGTCCCGGGGGGGGGGACACGGGGGGGACCGGGGGGGGTCGGGCGGGTTGGGGCCGGTTGTTCATTACCCCCGGGGTCACCCGGTCACCGGGAGCCCGGGGAGCCCGAGACACCGGGGACGGGACTGACACCCGCGCGGTGGCACCGGGGACGGGACTGTGACACCCCTGCCGGTGGCACCGGGAACGGGTCCGTGACACCGCTGCCGGTGGCACTGGTCCTGGGTGTGTGACACCCGCAGAGGTGGCACTGCAAGGGCACGAGGGGGAGATGGCATCGGAGGGGTGACACTGGCAGGAGTGGCACGGGGTGGGGGGGGGCGTTTGGCACCGTGTCACCCTCCCCGTCAGGGACAGGGACAGGGGTGAGCTGGGACAGGGGGGCACCCCGAGGGACACGGGGACAGCAAGGACAGGGAGGTGGCACCAGGGACATCAGGATGAGGGACATGGGGACAGGTACACCATGGGCAAGGCCACCAGGGCTGGGGACACCAGGACGAGGAAATGGCAGGGGGCAGGGACACCAAGGGGAACAGGGACATGGGGATGGGGACACGGACAGCGGGGACATGGGTGTGACAGGGACACGGGGACTGGGGACACGGGTGGGACAGGGACAGGGGTGGGACAGGGACACGGGGATTGGGGACACGGGTGGGACAGGGACAGGGGTGGGACAGGGACACGGGGCTGGGGACACGAGTGGGACAGGGGTGTGACAGGGACACCGGGACTGGGGATACGGGTGGGACAGGGATGCAGGCAGCAGGGACACAGACAGCAGGGACACAGCGTGACAGGGACACAGGGATTGGGGACACAGGTGTGATGGGGACACAGACAGCAGGGACACAGCAGGGCCATGTGTGGGAACCCAGCACATCACTCCGGGTGTCCAGAGTCACTGAGAGAACCCTTGGGGGGCTCGGAGGTCCTGGAGTGCTGCCAGAAGCACCTGGTGGCTCGACTGTGACCCCTCTGGGGATGTGCCACCTGTGTGTGAGAACATGGGAGTCCCTGGGGTTTGAATGGTGCAGGAATGATTTATTTACAGGGTGAAACAGAGATTTTAGGGGTTTGGTACAGGGGGGTCATGGAGACAAGTTGGAGGGATCAGGGCCTGCCTCGTGGTTCTTCTTGTCATCCATCTCCTGTGTGATGCTGGCACTTGTGGATTGGTCCGGGGGGAAGGAGCACTTGCTAACAAGGGTGAGAGGCATTGGGAACAAAAGGTAAATATGTTCTACGTAGTTTTTACTACAGAGACACGGTCGCCCCGTGGGCGGTCAGAGCGCCTTGGGCTGCCCGGCTGCTCAGAGCCCGGCTGGGCAGAGACAAAACTCTACAGATAAGAAATAATAAACAATCCAAGACTGAAAAATTAGAGAGCCCAGATTCGTCCTCTGAAGCGCGGGCTGCAAAGAACCATCCTCCGTGTGTTGGGGCAGAGACAGACAGACAGCCGAGCCCACACTGGTGGTCCAGGGCGGGCAGTGCCCAGGCAGGCAGAGCCCAGGCGGGCAGTGCCCAGGCAGGCAGAGCCCAGGCGGGCAGTGCCCAGGCGGGCAGTGCCCAGGCAGGCAGCTCCCGGAGCTGGACTGGTTCCCAGGAGAGCACTGATAACTCCTTGGGAAGGCAGCCAGAGGGATCTGAAGCAGCAGCAGCCACTGGGAACATTGCACTCCACTTCTGCCGAGGAGGCTCCACCAGAACAGCCGGACTGGAATCAGAAAGGTGCTCTGACCCCATCTCCTGTGACCTGCTGGGCAGAGACCAGGAGCCTTCGGACTGCTCTGACCACAGAAATTCGGTGAGAATGTCAAAAATTAAGAACACGGGGAACACATGCTCACAGGAGCTATTAGAGGTTCTGTCAGCCTTACAAGGCGTGGCAGAGGCGCACACGGAGGGGATTTCTAAGAGACAGCTCAAGGATTTATTGTTGTGGGTGAGATTTAATTACTCACATTCAGAGACCCGTATGCTGTTTGAAGTGGGTTTCTGGCAGGAAATTAACAGACATATTTATCTCCTAGCTACAAAAAAGGATGAGACGGCCTTGAAATTGCTGTCTCCGGCAAGGACCATGTTGGAGGCTACCTGGGCTAAATCCCGGAGGTCAGCCAGGAGATCATGGGGGAGGAGAGCAAGGCTCGGAGCACAGATGGGCTCTGGTCCCAGCGGGCCCGGGGCAGGCAGCTCCCGGGGAAGGGCAGCGGGGAGGATCGGCACTGCCTCCAGCCCCACCACCCCGAAAGTCCAAGAGACCCCCAAAACGCCCTGAAACCCCAAAAACTGCAGCGGGTCCAGGCTCCGACCCAGACACAAATTCCATCCCAATCCCAGACGAATTCAGGTTTTCCCCCAGCGAGCCTGAGGAGTCAGCACGTCCCGGAGGGGCGATCCCTCCCGGTCCGCAAAAGGCGGAGGGAGACGGGACGGGAAAAGCGGCGGGGTCGGAAAGGGGGAGCGAAAGGAAATCAGAGGCGAGGGGGAAAACGCTGTCTGGCGGCGGGCGCGGCTGCGCGGCGGTCCCGGCGGGCGGGGGCAGCGCGGAGGCGGCGGGGGACGCGAGTTCCGGGGCGGATTTTGCGAGCGCGACACCGGGGCCGGCGGCAATCTCGGGTGGGGCGGGGGCCGGGAGCCGCGGGACCCCCGGGAAGGGCCCTCAGAGCGCAGCGTCTTCGTCAGCCGCTCGCGGGGAGCTCGGAGCGGCTGCACGGCTCCAAGCGGCACCCGTAGGCAGACGCAGGGGGCGCGCGGTGATGACGCACGACCCGGAAGTCGGGGCGCGGCGATTCGCTCGAATCGCGGAGCGCATGCCGGCACAGGCGGGGCGGGGGCCGCACGCACGGGCAGCGGGTGCGGATACAACGTCAGAGGAGGAGGAGAGGGAGTCAGGGACAGACACTGGGGAGGAGACATCGGAGGAGGAGCGGGACAGTGACAGTGACAGTCTAGGGGAGACAGGAGGCATTCCCGAGGGTGCGCATGCGCGGAACGTGCAGAGGGAGCGCGGCCGGGGGCGGGTCCGGTCCCCTGTGACGTCTCGGGCCAGGAGGGGCCGCGCTCGGGGTTCCACATCCCGGGGCTCCACCCCCCCTCCGGTTCCGGCCCCCTCGGTCCCAATCCCTGTGGTTCAAAGCTCTCCCATCCCAGAGAGGCGTTCACGTATTCAGCCTCCATTGTTAGCTCAGGCATAACCCGTGCAAGCTCGGTTCCAACAATCACAGACGCTGCGTTCAGCCGGAGCGGCTGAGGAGCCGATCGAGCTCGTGACGTCATCCCGGCCGCGCAGGCAGATGACAGCGCCACCCTGTGGGGGGATGGCCGCAGTGCAGGACACAGCAGGCCCGGTCGGCAGAGCCACAGCGCCGGTTCGCGGCCAGACTGCAACAATGCAGCAGGCTTTTCCAACAGCCTATAAAAAGAAAACCACATCAAAGAAAACAACAGCACAAAAAATTAATTATCCGTCGAAATTGGAATCTCACGACTTTGAAGACACATCACATGAAGCACAACTACAAGAAGAAAACATGAGACAAGTCACAGCATCGAAGGGAATTCCGGCATGGATGTTTTTGGTAGCAGAAGCAGCAAAGAGCTTTCTACATTGGTTTAATAGAGTAAGGAAGACACAGCCACAAGAATTTCAAATTCCTTTTTCGGATTTGGGAGTGAGGTCAAAAACCTCAAGTCAAAGAACGTGGACCAAGGAATCACCAATGACCTCCAGGACTCCACTGTGTATGCAGTTGCCAGTGGGGTTTCCAGAGGAGGAAGAACAACAGCCAGTGAGGACGACAGGTTGGAAACACATCAGGAAAGATTTGTCCAAAGAGAAGGGTCTGCTACAAGGATCAGGGGATCTGACAATGCCAGTGACGTATGATGCACAGGGCCAGAAGCTAAGGTGGGAAGTAGTCAAAGACTTAGCAAAGGCCATTCAGAACTATGGGCTGAATTCACAATATTTCGAACAACTGCTGAGGGAGACATTTATTATGTATGACCTCACACCGTATGATATCCGAAGCCTTGTGTCAATCATCCTCACAGACACAGAGAATCTCATCTGGGACAGAAGATGGCGAAGGTATCTCTCAGAGCTGAGGAACAGCTATCAAGGGGGGCCACACTCGAACCTCACCGTGGCACAGCTGGCAGGGGATCCTCCAGACGACAATCCAGCAGAGCAAGCAGCGCGACTTCCACGGCGGGTGCTGAACGACGTCAAGGAAGCGGCGCAAAGAGCGATCCTGTGGATTGCTCCGACAGTTCCAGACGTCCCATTCTCATCATCAGGCAAGGTCCCACACAACCATTTTCAACATTCATAGATCGACTCTCGCAAGCTGTGGATCGGCAGGTGACAATCGAGGACGCGAAGAAACCTCTCATGCAAAGTTTAGCCTTCCACAATGCCAACCCGGATTGCCAACGGGTCATCACCGCAATGCCAGGACGGCTGTCCTTGGCAGAGATGGTGGAGGCGTGCAGCAAGGTGGGAACACCTCAGCACATCGCATCCATCGTGAGGGACGAGCTGAGAGGAGAATGGGAAGAACAGATCAAAGAACACTTGGAAAAAGAGTTGGAAGAAAAGGTGCTGGAGAAAATGCTTCAACAGCGAAATGAAATAATGGACGAAGTTCTTGCAACCCTCCAGAAGAAGAACAATCCATCAGGAGGACAATGCTACAAGTGTGGGGCGTTTGGACACATGAAGAAGAATTGTCCACAGGGGCACGCACAAGTGCAGGCACCACGACCCCAAAAACCGCTCTGTGCACGGTGTGGGAGGGGAAGGCACTCGGTGAGGGAATGTCACTCTCAGATGGACGTGGAAGGGAATCCTTTATATATCCAGGAAACGGGAATTTGGCATTCTACATTCATCCACGGGTCAAGCAATCATTGAAAGAACACATCACACCCTGAAATCCCTTTTGGATAGACTGAAAAGGGGAGCCAGAGGCGACGCCTCACATGAAATTAAACAAAGACTTGTATGTGTTGAATTTTCTTAACAGTTCATCTTCAGAGCCCAACCCACCAATCTTGAGACATTTTTCAAACAGCTCTCAGACGAAACTAAGGGAGAATCCTTTGGTTTTGATCAGAAACCCCGAGTCAGGACAAATGGAGGGTCCTTTCAGACTAATCACTTGGGGCTAGGGTTTTGCTTGTGTTTCCACAGGGCGAGGTCTGAAGTGGGTGTCAGCACGGCACGTGAAGCCATTCCAGACACAAGAACAGGAGAGCACTGATCCCAGAAACAGAGACGAGCTCTCAAACTGCAAACAACGACTCGGAAGAAACAAAAGAATAAGGACTTTGGGGGCTTTCCTTTGGGGTTTTGAGTGAAAAGATGGCAATGCTTTTTCACAAAGGTGAAGTCATGAGCTTCACAATGCTTACGTGTTTCACTTCATTGTCTGTTGCTCTAAACAACAAGGCAAATTTACCTGTTGATCCACCAAAGAAAAATGTTTGGGAAGCTTTAGCCCAGGCAGCGAGCTTAGGCAGTGACTGCCTGATGCACTCCAGACCAGGGAGACCATTCTCGGGGGAGGGCCAGTGGCCGATTCCAGGACACCCTGCAGCTGAAATCTCGCAGGTCATTAAAGATCCTATAAAGGAGTGGTGTGCTTGGAGGCATCTCCTTCCTGAGGCTTCTCCTGAACCTCAGGAATTGGAGATTTTCGGATCCATGGCAATGGAGCTGTGCATGCAGTTTGAAATTCCAGATGTGACAAAAACAAACAAAACCACCGATGTCACTCCAAATCATGAATTTTATAAAAATGCATCGGCTTGGTGCAAGAACACCACGACAACCAGAGGGTCACTCCAGGTTCCAGTGCAGTTGCCAAGGAAATTCTTGATTTGCAGGGACAGAATTTGGCACGGTGTTCCTGGCACTGGGACAGGGGACATTGAGGGACACCGGGGGACATTGAGGGACATCGGGGAGCACCCGGGGACACTGGGATGGGGAAGGGGACACTGGGGGACTTGGAGGGACACCGGGGAACATTGGAGGACACCGGGGAGCACCGGGGGACATCCGGGGACATCGGGGGAAGGGGGCACTGGGGACACTGAACCCACCCGGGACCGCGGGCCGGGACAGAGCGCGCTCCGTGGGCGGAGCCCTATCACCCGCGGAGGGGCGTGGCTTAGCCGGGATCGACCAACCAGGTTCGGGGGGCTCGACCCGGCCCCGCCCCTTCCGCGATGGCGGCGCCCGGGTGCCACGTGGGGACCGAGGGGGGGCAGGAGGAGGAGGAAGAGAACGGGGAAGAGGAAGAGGAAGAGGAAGAGGAAGAGGAAGAGGAAGAGGAAGAGGAAGAGGAAGAGGAAGAGGAGCAAGAAGCAGAAGCGGCGCTGCGGGCCGTGTTCCCCCGCGACCCCGCGCTCTTCGCCGAGTTCTTCCCGGAGCGGCGCCGGTTCCGGCTGTGCGGGCGCGTCCTGCACATCGCGGAGCACCACGGGCCGCGGCTCGGGCCCGCCGGGGCCGTCTGGGAGGCGGTGAGCGGCACCGGGGGGCGCGGGGGAAATCCCGGGCTCGCCGGGACTCTGGGTGACATCCCGGGGGACGGCGGGTGATGGGGAAAGCCGGGGGATCCCGAGGGTGCGGGGATGTCGGGGACACCGGGAGGGGGGAGGTGACATCCCGGGCGTACTGGGAGTGATGGGCTGGCGGGGGATCCTGGGGGGGACACACACGACATCCCGAGGGTGGCAGGAGAATGGGCGGTGGGGGACCCCGAGAGGACGGGGGTACCGGGGGGTGACATGGCGGTGGGCACCGGGAGCGATGCGTGATTGGGGAGGGGGCTACCGAGTCGTGGGGGGAACCTCGAGAGAAGGGGGAACACCGGAGGGGGCACCGGGCATGGGCACCCTGAGGGGCTGCCGGGGGTGAGGGGTCCTGGGCATCCCGGGGTGTGGTGGCCACTCGGGGGACACCGCGGCGGCCGTGGGAGGACCGGGGGGACCCTGGGGGCACAAGAAGAAGCGGTGGGGGGCTTTGGGGTTGGGGGGGGTCTCCCATGGGCTGGGTCCCCCCACCCCCAGTGTCCCCTCTGTGCCCCCCCAGGCCCTGTCCCTGTGCCGGTTCCTGGGCGAGCAGAACCTGGAGCTGGCAGGGCGGCGGGTGCTGGAGCTGGGGGCCGGTACCGGCATCGTGGGCATCTTCGCTGCCATGCTGGGTACGGGGGGCACCTGGGGTGGGGGGACACCTGTGGAAAGGGTGGGGACACCCGTGGGGCTGGGGAGACACCCGTGGGGGGGGGGGGATCCCCGTTCTCCTGCCCAATACAGAGCTGGAAACTGGTGTGAGCAGCCCTGGAGTTTATTGGGATCTGGGGGGGGCCACGGGTGGTTACCCCTCCCTCCCACACACTTTGGGCTCCGGGATTGTTTGGGTTGGAGAGGGTTTGGGGAGATCCAGTGGGAGTGTTCCTCACTCTCTCTCGGGGTTTGCAGGATATGGCGGGAGGTTTTTTGGGATTTTGAGATGGGGCAGTCCTCAGTCTGGCTCAGGGGTTTTACTGGGATTTTTGGCTGGGGTTCCAAGGGGATGTTCCTCACTGTGGCTCAGGGTTTTATGGGATGTGGGGGGTCCCAGAGGGTGTTCCTCACTCTGGCTCGGGGAGTTTCACTGGGATTTTGGGATGGAGATCCCAGGGGTGTTCCTCACTGTGGCTCAGGGGTTTTACTCTGATTTTGGGGTGGGGTTCCAAGGGTATTCTTCACTCTGACTTGGGGTTTTATGGGATGTGGGGAGATTTACTGGGATTTTGGGGTGGGGCTCCGAGGGGGGGATGTTTCTCACTCTGGCTCGGGGGGTTTCACTGGGATTTTGGAGTGGGGGTCCCAGAGGGTGTTCCTCACTCTGGCTCAGAGGGTTTTTACCCTGATTTTGGAGTGGGGGTCCCAGAGGGTGTTCCTCACTCTGGCTCAGGGGGTTTACCCTGATTTTGGGGTGGGGGTCCCATGGGCTGACCCACACGCTGACCCACGGTTAACTGTGCTCTGGGGCCGTTACCGGGGGTCTGCTCCCCGCTGACGGCCGCGCTGCCCTGCAGGGGCCGAGGTGACGCTCACGGACCGGCCGCCGGCGCTGCCGCAGCTGCGGGAGAACGCGCGGCTCAACTTCCCGGGGGACGCGGCGGGGCCGCGGGTGCGGGCGCTGCGCTGGGGCCGCGACCAGCGCCGCTTCCCGCCCAAGTTCCACCTCATCCTGGGCTCCGACATCGTGTACGACCCCCGCGCCTTCGCCCCGCTGCTGGACACCCTCCGGCACCTGCTGGTGCCGCCGGCCCAGGCGCTGCTCAGCGCCCGCCTGCGCGGCGGCGAGGCCGGCGCCGCCCGGTTCTTCCGGCAGCTGCTGCCGCCGTTCTTCGGGGTGCGGCTGCTGCGGCGGGAGCCCGAGCGGGACATCGAGATCTACGCCCTGACCCCGCGGGACGGAGCGGCGGAGCGGGGCAGGCCCGGGCCGGGGTCCCTCACCCCGCGGGACGGAGCCGCGGAGCGGGGCAGGCCCGGGCCGGGGTCCCTCACCGGGGATTAAATGGTTCCGAGGGTCGCAGTTCAGACGCTGTCTGTGATCTGGGGGGGTTAGAGGGGGTTTGGGGAGGGGGACAGCCTGGGGGGGCTGAATGGGGCGGGGGGGGTCTGTGAGGGGCTGGGGTCTGTGAGGGTCGGGAGGAGTCGGGGGTCTGTGAGGGTCGGGGGAGTTTTGTGAGGTCGGGGGGGGGTCGGGGGTCTTTGAGGGTCGGGGGTTCTGTGAGGGGCTGGGGTCTGTGAGGGTCGGGAGGAGTCGGGGGTCTGTGAGGGTCGGGGGAGGTCTGTGAGAGTGGGGGAAGTCTGTGAGGGCCAGGGGGGGTCGGGGGTCTTTGAGGGTCGGGGGTCTCTCGGGTGCGGGGGAGGTCTGTGAGGGTCTGTGAGTTTGGGGGGAGTCTCTGAGGGCCGGGGGTCTCTGAGGCTTGGGGGGAGGGGGGTCTGTGAGGGTCTGAGGGCTTCGTGAGGGCCGAGGGGGTCTCTGAGGGTCTGAGGTCTGTGAGGGTCGGGGGTCTATGAGGGTCGAGGGGGGGGTGTCTGTGAGGCCGTGGGGGCTTTCTGATGGTTGGGGGGGGTCTGTAAGAGTCTGTGAGGGTCTCTGAGGGTCTGGGGTTTGTGAGGGTCTGTGAGTGTGCGGGGAGTCTCTGAGGGCCGGGGGTCTCTGAGCCTGGGGCGGAGGGGGTTCTGTGAGGGTCTGGGGTCTCTCGGGTCGGGCATTTCGAGCCCCCCCCCCCAAATTCCTCTCAGCCAATCCCGCGCCTCCGTGGCGCCCGCGTGACGCGACACACACGCACGCAGCCAATCGCACCTCCGCGTTCTGACCCTTCCCGGCGCCCGTAGCGCGGAGTCGTCCCTTCCCGGTGTGGCGTGACGTCACGCTGCGCGCCGCGGGCAGGCCGGGATGCAGCGCGCGGCGCTGGGCGCGCTCGGGGGGGCGGCGCGGGTGAGACCGGGACCACCGGGAACCCCGAGATCCCCGCCCTGGGACCACCGGGAACCCCGAGATCCCCGCCCTGGGAACCCCCCAGCCCTGGGAACCCCGGGAACCCCAGCCCTGGGACCACCGGGAACCTCGGGACCCCCATCCTGGGACCACCGGGAACCCCGGGATCCCCACAACCTCAGCCCTGGGACCCCCAGCTCCGGGACTCCCGGGAATCCTGGGACCCCCAGCCTTGGGACCACCGGGAACCACAGGAACCCCGGGACCCCCAGCCCCGTGACCACAGGGAACGCCGGCACCCCCCAGCCCCGGGACCCCCTAGCCCTGGGACCATCGGGAACCTCAGCCCCGGGACCCCCCAGCCTCGTGACCTCGCAGCTCCGAGACCCCTGGGATCCCCGAGCCCCGGGACCACCGGGAATCCCAGCCCCATGAGCCCCCGGCTATCCCCGAGCGCCCCCCGCCACCGCTCTGCGCTTCCCCACCCCTGTCCGCTACCCCCCCATGCCCCCCCCCGTCCATACCGGGACCTCCCTGTACCCATCCCCCACCCCGGGATCCCCATCCCGCACTTACCGGGACCCCCCCCGAGGCCCGGCCGTGACGCCCCCGTGCCCCGCAGGCCCCCCCGAGCCGCTGGCTGAGCGCGGCCCCGCCGGCGCTGCGGGAGCTGCGGGAGCTGCGGGCGCGCACCGGGCAGCCGGTGATGCGCTGCCGGGAGGCGCTGGAGCGGGCGGGGGGCGACCTGCGGCAGGTGCGGCAACGGTGGGGCACCGGGGGGGTGGGATCGTGGGGTGACCTACGGCAGGTGCGGCAACGGGGGGGCACCGGGGGGGTACGGGAGGGGGGTGGGACCGGGGGGCACCGCGGGGAGGACACAGAACCCGGGAGGAGAATAAGGGTGAGTGGGGGGGACTCTGGGGGTCGCAGGGGTTCCCTGGGCAGGGGGGCTCTGGGACAAGGGGTCCCTGGGGCAGGGGGGTCCTCGGGAAGAGGGGCTCTCTTCCCTCGGGCAGGGGGTCCCTGGGGCAGGGGGTCCCTGGGACAAGGGGGGCTTTGGGGCACCAGGACCAGAGCAGGCCCGGCCCTTGAGGGGGTGGGAGGGCTGCAGGGTCGGGTCTGGTCTGTGTCCCCCCTGTGTCCCCCCCAGGCTGAGGGGTCGTGATGGGGACACTGGTCACAGGTGGTGACCCTGTCAGTGACAGGGGACATTCGGGTGACCCTGTCAGTGCTGGGGACACTGCAGTGACCCTGTCCCCCCCGTGTCCCCCCAGGCCGAGGCCTGGCTCGAGGCCGAGTCGCGCCGCCGGGGCTGGGCCCGAGCCGCTGCTCCCGGGGCTCCCCGGGCCCGGGAGGGGCTCGTGGGGATCCTGAGCGAGGGCTCGGCCGCCGTCATGGTGGAGGTGAGTTACGGGGGGTCTGGGGGTCCCCTGTGTCCCCCTGGGGTGTGTCTGTGTCCCCAGGGTCACCGTGTCCCCCCAGGTGAACTGTGAGACGGATTTCGTGGCGCGCACCCCGGACTTCCAGCAGCTGGTGGAGATGGCAGCCAGGGGGGTCCTGGGGCACTGCCAGGGGGCCTCGGGCACCAAGGTGGGCTGGCAGGGGGGGCTTTGGGCTGCCAGGGCATTTGGGGGGGGTCAGGGTCTCTGGGGAGTTGGGGTGGCACAGACAGTGTTGGGTTCTTGGGGGGAATGGGGTGCCAGGGAGGTGGGCCAGGGTTTGGGGGTATTGGGGCAGGGTTTGGGGGTGCCAGGGGTGTGGGGCAGGGTTTGGGGGTGTTGGGGCAGGGTTTGGGGGTGTTTGGGCAGGGTTTGGGGGTGCCAAGGGGTGTTGTGGCACAGTTTGGGGGTGTTGGGGCAGGATTTGGTGGTGTTGGGGCAGAATTTGGGGGTGCCAGGGGTATTGGGGCAGAGTTTGGGGGTGCCAGGGGTGTGGGGCAGCATCTGGGGGTGTTGGGGTGCCCCTCTGACCCCTTCCCCCAGCACCTGCTGCGAGAGGAGGAGCTGGCCCAGGTGCGGGCAGGGGACGGGGGGGACCTGCTGAGCGACCACCTGGCACTGGCCATGGGTGAGTGCCCCCGTGCCCCTCCCAGTACTGCCCAGTGCCCATCTCAGGACATCCCAGTGCCCCTCCTGTGCCCCTCCCCGTACATCCCAGTGCCCCCAATGCCCATCCCAGTTTGCCTCCTTGTCATTTTATATCCCAAGTCTCCTGAACCCCAACCCCAGTGATGCCAAAGAACTCCCCTAGTGCCCCCAGTGCCCCCAGAGCCTGCCAGTCCCAGTGCCCCCAGAGCCTGCCAGTCCCAGTGCCCCCAGAGCCTGCCAGGCCCAGTGGCCCCCAGTGCCCTCCCCAGTGCCCCCAGAGCCCGTCCCCAGTTTCCCCAGTGCCCTCCCCAGTGACCCAGTCGCTGTGCCAGCCCCGCTCTGTGCAGGGCAGACCCCCGGGCTGTTCCCTGGGGGTCCGTGGGCTGGGGGCTGGCTGCTCCAGGACCCTTTTTGGGGGGGTCCTGCTCTCTGGGAGTGCTCCATGATCCCCCCCCGATCCCATTTTTGGGGGTGCTGACTGTGACCCCCCCTCTGTCCCCCCAGGCCGCCTGGGCGAGCGGCTGGCGCTGCGCCGGGCCGGGTGGCTCCGTGCCCCCGGGGGCTTCGTGGCCACCTACGCCCACGGCTGGGTGCCCCCCGGGCCCGCGGTGGCCATGGGCACCTACGGGGCGCTGGTGGCCTGCGGGGGGCCGGGCCCGGGGCCCCCCCCGGCCGAGCTGCGGGAGTTGGGGCGCAGGGTGGCCCAGCACGTGGTGGGAATGGCCCCCACCGCCCTGGGGACCCCCGAGGACGAGCTGGGGGGTGACACCGAGACGCGGCTGCTGGCCCAGGGGACGCTCCTGGAGCCGGGCGTGCCCCTGGGCCGGTACCTGCGGGAGCGGGGCGGGCTCCAGGTCTGGGATTTCCTGCGCTTCCAGTGCGGGGAGGAGCCCCCCCAGGAGCCCCCCCAGGAGCCCCCTGCCCCCCCAGGCTGAGGGATGGGGCTCAGGGGGGGTTCAGCCCCTTGGGGGGACACACAGACCACCCTCCCCCCCACCTCCGTGTACCCCAGGCCAGGCTGGGGCAGCGAGAGCCTCCCCCAGGTGTGGGGGTGAGGCTGAATAAAGGTGCAAAGATCCAGCCCAGGTGTTTTGTGGGGAGGAGAAGGGGGACCCCGAGATCTCTGACCCTGCCCCTCCCCCAGGGAATGCTCCCCAACCCCCCCCTGCACCCCCAATCCCCTCCTGCCCCCCCCCCCACCCCCACAGGGTTTTAATGGCAAATCCACACAAAAAGGGGCTCAAACCCCAAAGAGCCTGACCCCAATGGGGGGAGAAGCAATGGGGGGGCACAGCTGGGGCTGTGGGGGCATCCCAGCTCTGACACCGCCACCCCTGACACCCCCATCCTACCCCTGACACCCCCACCCCTGACACCCCCATTCCATCCCTGTCACCCCCGGGGTGGCTTTGGGGGGGTCCCAAGGGACAGGGGGATGTGACAGAGAGGGGAGAGGGACAGGGGGACAAGGCAAGGTGTCGGGGGCAGGTGGGGACATGGGGATGGGTGGGACAGGTAGGGGGGCAGGTTGGGACAGGGGGACAGGTGGGGATGGGGGAAACAGGGGAGGGGACAGGGGGCAGGTGGGGACATGGGGCAGGTGGGGGAAAAGGGACAGGTGGATGGCATAGGGGGCAGCTGGGGACATGGGGCAGGTGGGGACAAGGGGACAGTAGGAGGGACAGGGGGACAGCTGGGGGGACAGGAGGACAGGTGCAGACGGGAACAGGGTGGGCGGACAGGGGGGCCAGGCGGGGACAGGTGGCTGGGGGGGATCAGAGGGGGGTGGCAGCAGTTGGGGTGAACAGGCCGAGCACCGACACCCCCCGAGAGATACCGGGGGCGGCTGCTCCGGTCCCCCCGCGTTGTCCCCCCCTCCGTGACGTCACTGGCCGCCTCCCGGGACAAGTAACCGGGAACAGGCCGGGCTGGAACAGCCTATCCTGGATTACTTGAACCGGGCCGCGGCCGCCGCACCCGCCCGGTGCCGTCCCCGGCCGCTCCCACCGTCACCGCCGCGCTGTCCCCGTCCCCGCTCCTCTCCGTTCCCCCGGCAGCGCCTCCGGCACCGGCGGCGGGAGCGGGGGGCGGCATCAACAGGAGGGTGACAGCGACCGGGGGACACGGAGGGACACGGGAGGGACACGGGGCTGACCCGACCCCCCCCATCCCCCCCCCGCCCGGGGGTCAGCCCCGCCCCTCCCCCCCCCGGTACCTGCCGCTCCCGCCGCGTCCGGTGGGGGGGAGGGGCGGGGGGGCGGGGGCGCGCGCCCACCGGAGCGCGCGGGGCCGCGGCGGTTTCCAGGCGCCCCCGGGGCGGGGTCGCCGCCGCCGCTGTGGGACGGGCGCTGAGGTGGGCGGGGCTAGGGGGGACTTGAAACGGACGAAGGGCGCGGATTGGATAGGCGGGGAAGGGGGCGGGGCGAGGTTGTGTTTACCTCGCGCGGGCGCCTGAAGCCACGCCCCCTTGGCCTGGAATGGGCGGGGCTCTATAAAACCACGCCCATAAATGTCTATGGGCGGGGCTCTCTTCTGCCGCTTCTCCGCGCTAAATAATTAATGTTGAAATTAAAGAATTAATTTTGATCAGTTCGAAAAAGAATCCCTTTTCCCCCGGGATTTATGAGCGGGAACGCCAAACTCCTCCAGCTTTGACCCCAAATTCCTTCTTTTTCATCCCATTCCCCCCGAATTCACCTCAATTTCCTAACCCTAACCCTAATGTCTTCTTTTTTTTTTTATTCCATTTCCACCTAATTCACCTCAAATTCCTAACTCCAGATTTCTTCTTTTTTCACTCCATTTCCACCTAATTTGTCTCAAATCCCTCCCGCTTCATACAAACCCCTTCGGTTTCCCCAAAATTCCTATTTTCCCCCAAATAAATCCCGCCTCTTTCACCACAAAACTCCTCGTCTTTCACCCCAATTTCCTATTTCTTCACCCAAATTCCTCCGGTTTTCCCTCAGTTTGCCACACAGGAAATGTTTTTTCCTCGGGTTTTGGGGTTATTTTAAAGGAAAATTTGTAGAAAAAAAGGGAACCCCCGCCCAGTTCTGGGCTGGTTTTAATTCCTTTTCCATTACGGAACTGGGGCGGCGCCAGTCGAAGTTCCGGGGTTAACTGGGACAAACTGGGACAAACTGGGGCGAACTGGGACAAACTGGTACAAACTGGGAATTGGCCACAGGGAGCGGCAGCGTCCGGGCGCTCCCGGCGGAGCGGCCAGCGGGAAACTGGGAGAGACTGGGAGGGACTGGGAGAGACTGGAACTGGACACACCTGGGCTGGGAGGGGTCTGGGGGCGGACTGGGAGCAAACTGGGAGTGGACCGGGATTGGACAGGACTGGACTGAGACCAGACTGGGGGCGGACTGGGATTGGACTGGGAGGGGTCTGGGGGCGGACTGGGAGTGCTGGGCTGGGAACAAACTGGGAATGGACTGGGACCAGACTGGGGGCGGACTGGGATTGGACAGAACTGGACTGGGACCAGACAGGGAGCGGACTGGGATTGGACAGAACTGGACTGGGACCAGACTGGGAGCGGACTGGGATTGGACTGGGACCAGACTGGGACTGGACTGGGACTGGACCAGGGGTCGGAGCGAGGCCCCGCCCCCGCCAACATCCGGGCACCTCGAGACTCAGCCCCGCCCACAATCTCTGTCCCACCATTGGCTATTGGTACATTACGTCATCAATGGGCGTGGCGGGAGGCGGGGGGCGCGCAGCCCCTTCCCGGGAGTGCCGGGATCGCCCCCAGCTCGGCCCTGTCCCTCCTTGCGGCCCCCGAGCGTCCGTGCTCGGGGGGACACCGGCCCAGACCCCAAACCGCCAGTGACCCCAAACCCCCGGTGTGTGACCCCAAACCCCCCCAGTGTGTGACCCCAGACCCCCCCCAGTGTGTGACCCCAGACCCACAGTGTGTGACCCCAAACCCCCCCAGTGTGTGACTCCAAAGCCCCCCAGTGTGTGACTCCAAACCCCCAGTGTGTGACCCCAGACACCCACAGTGGTGACCCCAAACCCCCAGTGCGACTCCAAAGCCCCCGGTGTGACCTCAGACACCCCGTGTGTGACCCCAAGACCCCCCAGTCTGTGACCCCAGACCCCCCAGGTGGTGACACCCAATCCCCCCGGGTCCGCCACTCCAAATCCATCAGACCCCCCCCACCCCAGACCCCCCCAGTGCCCCACCCCAAACCCCCCACCCCAGCCCCCCCAGTGTGTGACCCCCAAATCCCCAGTGCCACCACCCCAAACCCCCCACCCCAGCCCCCCCAAACCCCCCCCATTGTGTGACCCCCTCCCGAATGGGGCGGGTTTGGGTCCCCCCAAACCAATCCCAGGGACCCCCAAACGGACCCGGCCCCTCCCTGGAGCTGCCCCCGGGATGGGGAACTGGGAGCCGCCGGAATTCCTGGGAAAAGGGGAAATTCCTGGGCAGCCAAAGTTTTATTATTTCTAAAACAATGTGAAAAGCGCGGAGAAGGAAATTCCCGGCGGGAATCCCGCTGGGTTTGTGGGAGCTGCTGCCCTCGGAGCCCTCTGAGGGGCGATCTGGGCTTCGGGAAAACTCCAGAACTGCAGGAATTGCTGGGAACGCCTCTGTCCCCAAAACCTGTCTGCAAACCTGGCTTCCCTTGGGAATTAAACCTGGCTTTTCTTGGGAATTAAACCTGGCTTCCCTTGGGAATTAAACCTGGCTTCCCTTGGGAATTAAACCTGGCTTTTCTTAGGTATTAAACCTGGCTTTCATTTTCTTGGGAATTCCCAACTGGAACATTCCCGAATTAGGGAAAAAAAAAACCCCGAGGAGCAAAGTCCTGCTGGAGTGACCTGAGTGAAAATCTGGGAAATCCCAGCTGGAAAATTCCCCAATTAGGGAAAACCCCCAGGACTGGCCCAGTGTCCCCAAGGCTGGTCTGGGTGTCCCCAAGGCCGGCCCGGGTGTCCCCAAGGCTGGCCCAGTGTCCCCAGGACCGGCCCGGCTGTCCCCAAGGCTGGCCCAGTGTCCCAGGACCAGCCCGGCTGTCCCCAAGGCTGGCCCAGTGTCCCCAGGCTTCGGTGCCTCCTCCCGGTCTCGCTGTCCCCGCTCCGCTCCTGCCGCACGCCCGGGGCTCGGGGGGTCCCGGGGGTCCGTCCCCCACACCGGGGGGTCCTGGGGCACGGGGGGGTCCCGGGGGTCCGTCCCCCACACCGGGGGGTCCTGGGGGTCCGCGGGCTCCGGGGTCACCTGGGGACGGACGGCTCGGAATCGACGTGGCCGAGGAGGAAGAGCTCGGGGCGGGCGGCGAAGCCCAGGCGGCCCTGGGGGGGGAAGGCAACAATTAGTGCCGGGGGTTTAATTAAGCCTGGCTTGAGGAGCCGAAGAGAGCCGAAGGAAGCCCGAGGTGGTTTAAGGAAGCCGGAGCTCAGCCCGGTTTAACCAAGCCCAAGCGAAGCGCAGGTAAGGAAGATGGAAAGGAGGCCGGCTTAACAAAGCCGCGATTTAACGGAGCCCGAACTGAGCCTGGTTTAACAAAGCCGCAATTTAACGGAGCCCGAACTGAGCCTGGTTTAACAAAGCCCAAGCTGAGATGGGTTTACTGAAGCTCCAACTGAGGACGGTTTAACAAAGCCTGAGTTAAGCCTGGTTTAATGAAGCCGATGTTGAGCCCAATTCAATGAGCCTGAGCAGGGCAGGCTTTAAATGAAACCGGAGCTGGTCCCGGTTTAAGGAAGCCCCAGTTTAACCAAGCCCGGTTTAGCCAAGCCCGGTTTAGCCAAGCCCAGTTTAACCAAGCCCAGTTTAACCAAGCCCAGGCGGCCCCAGGCTCACCCCCGCCCATTAATTAGCCGTGAGCAGCAGGGACGGCGCTAATTGGGAGCGGATCCCGCTGTTAATTGGGGCAGATCTCGGTCCAGCCCCTCCCTCTGCATTCCCAATTAACTGCGCCAGCTTAATGAACTTCGGGGCGTGGCTGAGCCTTAATTAGCAGTGACTGCGAAAGGAAACGCTGGGGATGGGGCTGAGCCGGAGGTTCGGCAGCGGCAAAATCAGGAAAGACCCCGGGATTTTGGGGTTTTTGGTGGGTCTGGCCTGGGCAGGGCGGGATGAAGCTGCCGAGCCCCGATCCCACAGGAGGAATTCCCATGGGAAGGGGGTGAGGGACCCCTGAGCCAATTCCAGGGGACAGGGACGAGCCCCACTCCCCTGAGGCCATGCTGAGTTTTCCCTTTTCCCCCTCTTTTCTGTGTTCCCCGTGCTCTCTGTATTTGTGGCTCTGTGGTGTTGCATTAATAACTCATTAATCATTTTCCCAGGGTTTTTCCATGGCCTTTCCCTGGGCAGAAAGGCAAAAATTCCAGAGCTCCAAGGCCCGGGAGCAACTCCTGGAGATTTCACGAGCAGTGCCAAGGGGGGAGAGAATTGCATCACCACCTGTCCTAATCACCGTTTTTATTAATTATGTCATTTCCTAAAACCTCTAAAAATGTCCTCACCCCCGTGGGGCTGGAGGTTTGTGGGCATCTTTCCCTAAGTGCCCCTGAAAGGCCTCAAGTAAAATCCAGTTTTATTTAAAGTCAGGACTAAAACGATCCCGAGTTTCATTCCCAGGCTGGGAAGAAGGGAACAGCCCCAGAGCGTGGGGGGCTCTGTCCCAGCCAGCACCAGCCCCAAGAAATGACCCAGGAAGCCGAGTTGGAAAAGTCTCCATGTTTTAATGGGGTTTGTACAACCAGGACCAAAGGGGAAACCCCAAATTAGCGCAGGCTCCACTCACAGTCAGCGTTCAGCTGAGCCCTCCCGAGCCAGAATTCCCACCAGGGGTGGGGGTACAGCAGAATTCCAAAGCCCAAATCCACCTCTGGTCCCCCCAGGGCACAGATCCCAGAGCTTGTGGCTGCTGTGGGGTGGGGGTGGGTGTAAAACCCACCAATGTCACACCAAAGGGTTAAATCCTGCTGGAATTCTGGGATAACCACGGGAAAAATGAGAGTCCTCCTGGGCAGGGGGTGCTGCAGGAGTGGGAAGGGCGGGAGGAGGGAGCTGATCCTGCCCCAGACTAACGGGGAATTTTCCTGCTGGGCTCTGAGTGTTGGCACCTTCATCCCTGGGCACCAGGGAACGACCCAGAACCCCAGTAGATCCCAAAGCAGATCCTAAACCAGACCCCAAACATTCCCCAGAGCTGGACACTGCAGGGATTTCATTTCAGGGAGAATTTCCTGCCTGGAACTGGGAGAGCAGGGAAATTCCAGTGGGCAATGAGGGATGGACCCAGGAATCCCAAATGAACCAGGGGATGGATTCAGGAATCCCAAATAAAGCAGGGATGGACTCAGGAATCCCAAATAAATCAGGGATGGACTCAGGAATCCCAAATAAATCAGGGATGGGCTCAGGAATCCCAAATGAACCAGGGATGGGCTCAGGAATCCCAAATGAACCAGGGATGGGCTCAGGAATCCCAAATGAACCAGGGATGGACCCAGGAATCCCAAATGAACCAGGGATGGACCCAGGAATCCCAAATGAAGCAGGGCTGGCTGGGCCCTCTGGCTTGGCCCCAGGAGAGGTTTGGAGCCCCCTCCTGCAGGTCCATGAAGCACTTTGGGATCAAACCCCACCGAGCTCTGCCTCTGCTGCAGCTCCAGCTGGACAGAAAAAGGAATTTCCCCCAAATGACCCAAATCTGAGCTTCCCACACCCAACTTCCGTGATTCAGAGATCCAAATGCACCCCAAGAGGCAGGATGGGCCCCAAACACCCCTGGGAGACCCAGGGGATGCCCTGGTCCCCCCATCCCACCCCACTCCTGCACTCAGGTCCCACTCCTGGCCAAGCTTCTTCCCAAACCCCAAATTAAATTCTTCCCAACCCCAAAACCCTTCCCAAAATTAAAAAGGGGATGAGAGGAAGGAATTAAATCCAGGACAAGAGGGAGCAGCAAAGAAACCCCTGGGAAAAGCCCTTGGAGCCTCCCGAGCCTGATTTTGGGTTATTTTTGAGAGCTCCAGGAGTATTTCCATGGATCACAGAGAACCAAGTCATAAAATCCTAAATAACCATTTGCTGACCCCAAAATCCCACACGGGGCCACAAAAAGCCAGTAGTGATACCAGAATTAATTAATAAATTAATTAATGCTCAGCTTTCCCATCCTCATGGAGTGGGAAGTTTTAAAAGCCAGTAGTGATACCAGAATTAATTAATGAATTAATTAATGTCAGCTTTCCCATCCTCATGGCAATGGGAAGAGATTTAAAAGCCAGCAGTGATACCAGAATTAATTAATAAATTAATTAATGCTCAGCTTTCCCATCCTCAGGGGAGTAGGAAGTTTTAAAAGCAGTAGTGATGCCAGAATTAATTAATGAATTAATTAATTCTCAGTTCCCCATCCTCAGGGAGAGGGCAGTACCAGATCTGCTCAGCCTGGGGCAGCCCGGCCGTGGTGTCACCCCAGGCCCAGTGACAGCAGCGTCCCCAGGTGCCACCCAGGAGGGGACTGAGGGATTTCTGAGCTTATTTAGCCCAGGCTGGTGCCAGAGCAGCGTCCCTGGATTCAGGGTGTGCTACAGTGGGGGGGAAAGGGGCTCTGGGAGGAGAATTTGGGATTTCGGGGAGAACGGGGGTGGGGGGTCAGGCTGCTCCTGTGTCCCATCCAGGGGGGGTCAGGCTGCTCCTGTGTCACCCCCAAGGTGTGTCACACCTCCAGATGTGGCTCAGGCTGTTCCTGTCCCCCCCCAGGTGTGTCCTGTCCCCCCCAGGTGTGTCCTGTCCCCCCCAAGGTGTGTCACCCCCTGAGGTGCAACTCAGGCTGTTCCTGTGTCACCCCCAGGTGTGTCACCCCCCCCCAGGTGTGTCACCCCCCCCCCCCCCAGGTGTGTCCCCCCCCTTCCCCCCCCAGGGTTTTTTTTGGGGTCCAGCAGGGCCAGGCCTGCCCCGAGGGCTCCGGGTGCTCCGTGTCCTCCTGGCCGTGTCCCCGATGCCCCGAGTGTCCCCAAGCGGCGCCGTCCGTGTCCCCAGGGTGGCTCTGGGGGTCCAGGCCCCCGCCTTTGGCTACTTGGGGGGGTGGGAGGGCGACTGCTCCAGGTGCAGGGTCCGGGTGACGCTTACCGTGCTGCCACAGGCCAGGAAGGAGGCGCCCAGGGCCACCAGGCACAGCCAGGTCTGCGGGGACAGGAGGGGACAGTCAGGGACACCAGGGGACAGCAGGGGACAGGCAGGGACAGGAGGGGACAGGCAGGGATATCAGGGGACAGGAGGAGACAGGCGGGGACAGGAGGGGACAGGCGGGGACAGGAGGGAACAGGAGGGGACAGTCAGAGACACGAGGGGACAGGAGGGGACAGGAGGGGACACGAGTGGACACCAGGAACTGGAGGGGACAGGCGGGGAGAGTCAGGGACAGGAGGGGATGGGGGGGACAGGAGGGGACAGGAGGGGACAATCCCAAGGGTCACACAGAGGTGACAGTGACACGGAGCTGAGCAGGGAGAGGACAGTACCAAAGGCCACACACAGGTGACACAGAGCTGAGGGGACAATCCCAAGGGTCACACACATGTGACACAGGACAGTCCCAGGGGTCACACAGAGGTGACACAGAGCTGAGGGGGGAGGGGACAGTCCCAGGGGATGGGATCTGCCAGGGCTCATCCCTGGGCAGGTGAGGGGGTCCTGCCCCGCCCAGGTGAGGCCCCACCTGCAGAGCAGCTCCAGGGGAGCCTGGGCAGGAACTCCTCCCTGGGAGTGCCCGTGCCAGGCTGGGCAGGGCTGGCACCACCTGGGCAGGTGGGAGCTGTCCCTGCCTGTGCCATTCCCACCCTCTGGAAAAATCCCCTCACCCAGAACTTTCTCCTGGGAAGCTGAGGAGCCTCAGAGAGAAGGAAAACAATTCTGATCTCATTTGCTTCTCCTGTGCTGTGCCCATGTGGGATGGGTTTGGGATTGTTCACCCACAGGGGATTGTGTCACTGGGTCCATGTGAGCTGTTTTCACTCTTTGGCCAATCTTTGGGCACTCCCTTTGTGTCAGGACTCTGCAGAGAGTCAGGACTTTTCATTATCAGCTTTTAGCCTTCTGTCTGTGTCCTTTCTCTATTCTTTAGTGTGGTTTAGTGTTCTTGACTATAATCTAGATCCCACACTAATGGATGAGCCCTCTGAGGGGCTGGGCTCAGCCCCAGCACTGCTCCCTGCCAGCACAGCAGAGGGGCTGGGAGCACAAACCCTGGGAGGAGCCACAGGGACCTGGGGGGCTCAGCCTGGAGAGAAGGAGACTCAGGGGTGACAAACTCCTGTCTGGAAGGGCAGGTGACCCCAGCACGGTGTCACTGTCAGAATTCCTGGGAAATCCCCTCACCCAGAACTTTCTCCTGGGAAGCTGAGGAGCCTCAGAGAGAAGGAAAACAATTCTGATCTCATTTGCTTCTCCTGTGCTGTGCTCATGTGGAATGAGTTTGGGATTGTTCACCCACAGGGGATTGTTTGGGTTTCTGGTGTGAATTGTTTTCACTCTTTGGCCAATCTTTGTGTTGGGACTCTGCAGAGTCACCAGTTTCCATTATTAACTTTAGCATTCTGTAAATATCCTTTCTGTATTCTTTAGTGTAGTTCAGTATATAATTTAGTATAGTATACATATTTAATATCTATAGAGTATATATATACTTTAGTATGGTATGGAATATATATTCTTAGTATATTGTAATATATAATATAGAGTATATTATAGTATATCTAACATATATTTAATATAATATAGTATTAATCTAATACAATATATATATGACTATAATCTCATATAATATAATATAATATCATATAATATAATATAATATAAATATAGATATAATATAATATAATATACTATAATAAATATAATTATATATTAATTATTCTATAATATAGTTTATTATAATAATTAATATGTAGCATTTATATAATATAGTATATATAGTATTAAATCTGCCTCCTGAGAACATGGAGTCAGATGCATCATTCCTGCCTTCCCTGGGACATTCCCAACAAATAAAATATATGAGGAATGGAATGGAATGGAATGGAATGGAATGGAATGGAATGGAATGGAATAGAATAGAATAGAATAGAATAGAATAGAATAGAATAGAATAGAATCGAATAGAATAGAATAGAATAGAATAGAATAGAATAATAAATCAGCCTTCTGAACCTGGAGCCAGATTCCTCATTCCTGCCTTCCCTGGGACACTCCCAACCATTCCCTCACCTGCCCAAGCCAGAGGGGTTGGACACAATTTAAACTCCGTCCCAGCCCAACCCCTCCTGCGGCTCCATGGTCCCCCCTGTGCCACCCAGACGGCTCCAGAGGGGCCCCGTGCTGCTCCAAGGCCTGATCCCAGCTGAGTGTGGGACCCAGGGCACTGGGAATTGTCCTGAGACTGCTCTGGGTGCCCACAGGGATTGTCCTGTGAGTGCCTGGGTGCCCACAGGGATTGTCCTGTGAGTGCCCTGGGTGCCCACAGGGATTGTCCTGTGCCTGCCCTGGGGTGCACTGACTTTGACCCCCACTCACGGAGAAAGCTTCCCAGACTCCAAGCCAGATTAGAATTCACAAAAGTGTGAAACAGATTATAGAGAGCAGTGTAGGGCACTGGGGGAAAAATTGAGGTTTGGGATTTTTAGTGTGCAAGATGGAGGGCACAGGGGGTCATGCTGGGCGTCTTCCTTCTTCTCCATGGGTGTGGGTGGCATTTTGTAATTGGGCAGAAAAGTCCCCACTGGGGCTCTTTGGGATCAGTTATTGGTTAAAAGGGAAAATAATCTGGGTGTCAGTTCTTCATTGGATAGTTTAGTCTTAAAAGATAAAATAATCCAGGTGTCTAATAATAATAATAGTCATCATCATCATCATCATCATCATCTAGTTCTTAATTGGATAGTTTAGTCTGAAAAGACCTCCTAACAAGAGATTGTTGGCCATTTTATGTCTTCTAATGAGCTGATAATCGCTAATGAGCTGAAATCATTAATGGGATTAAATAATTTAAGAGCTGATAATCACTAATAAGCCGATAATCGCTAATGAGCTGAAATCACTAATGAGCTGAGCTTGCTAAGACTGCCGGGGCTCTGAAGCCTGCCTGAGGGGCCAGGACAGGTCTGTGCTTAATTGAGCTGATAATCACTAATGAGCTGAAATCACTAATGAGCTGATCTCACTTAAGAGCTGAAATCATGAATGAGCTGAAATCACTAAAAGGTGAAACCACTGATGAGCTGAAATCACTAAAGAGCTGGTAATCACTAATGAGCTGAAATCACTAAAGAGCTGGTAATCACTAATGAGCTGAAATCACTAAAAGGTGAAACCACTGATGAGCTGAAATCACTGAAGAGCTGGTAATCACTAATGAGCTGAAATTACTAAAAGGTGAAATCACTAATGGGCTGAAATCTCTAATGAGCTGAAATCTCTAATGAGCTGATAATCACTAATGAGCTGAAATAATTAATGAGCTGATCTCACTTAAGAGCTGAAATTTCTAATGAGCCAAAATCACTAAAAGGTGAAATCACTAATGAGCTGAAATCACCAAGGAGCTGAAATTATTAATGAGCCGAAATCACTAAAGAGCTGAAATCACTAAAAGGTGAAATCACCAATGAGCTGATAATCACTAATGAGCTGATAATCACTAATGAGCTGAAATCTGCTCCCACTTTAGGGCTGGGCTTGCTCAGACTGCCTGAGGGGCCCGGCCAGGCAGGCTCAGCTGGACCCCTCTGTCCTGGGCACCCCTGGCAGGGGCTGGCAGTGCTGGGGAGGATGGAACAGGAAAAGCTCATCAGTGTGATTGTCTGGGAAAAGATTGTGAGAATAGGGAGACTGTAAGTGAGAGTGAAATGAAAGCAGCTCTGAGATCCTTCAGTTAGAAACTTTGCTGGTTCACCTGACAGGCAGGTGGAGTGTTGGGGAGGGTGGAACAGGGAAGCCTCATCAATGTGATTGGCTGGGAAAAGATTTTGAGAATTTGGAGACTGTAAGTGAGAGTGAAATGAAAGAAGCTCTGAGATCCCTCAGTTACTGAACACCTGGAAAACAATGGCATGGCCAGCTGAAGGTAAGGATGGAACAACACCCTCTGCCTGCAGGCAGCTCCAAGGGGCAGAGCAGGCCCTGCTGGCTTGGCAGGAGGGGTCCAAAGAGGAGTTTGTAGGGTTTAAAACTACTCCAAGGAGGAGCTTTTAGGGTTTCCAAAGAGGAGTTTTTAGGCTTGGCAGATGGGTCCAAAACTATTTCAAAGAGGAGCTTTTAGGGTTTCCAAAGAGGAGCTTTTAGGGTTTCCAAAGAGGAGCTTTTAGGGCTTCCAAAGAGGAGTTTTTAGGGTTTCCAAAGAGGAGCTTTTAGGGTTTTCAAAGAGGAGTTTTTAGGGCTTCCAAAGAGGAGTTTTTAGGGTTTCCAAAGAGGAGTTTTTAGGGTTTCCAAAGAGGAGCTTTTAGGGTTTCCAAAGAGGAGTTTTTAGGGTTTCCAAAGAGTAGCTTTCAGGGTTTCCAAAGAGCAGATTTTAGGCTTTTCAAAGAGGAATTTTTAGGCTTAGCAGAAGGGCCCAAAGAGGAGCTTTTAGGGTTTCCAAAGAGGAGTTTTCAGGGTTTCCAAAGAGGAGTTTTCAGGGTTTCCAAAGAGGAGCTTTTAGGGCTTCCAAAGAGGAGCTTTTAGGGTTTCCAAAGAGGAGTTTTCAGGGTTTCCAAAGAGGAGCTTTTAGGGTTTCCAAAGAGGAGTTTTTAGGGTTTCCAAAGAGGAGTTTTTAGGGTTTCCAAAGAGGAGTTTTCAGGGTTTCCAAAGAGGAGTTTTCAGGGTTTCCAAAGAGGAGCTTTTAGGGCTTCCAAAGAGGAGTTTTTAGGCTTGGCAGAAGGGCCCAAAGAGGAGTTTTTAGGGTTTAAAATGTAGCACAGTGTGGTGATGTAGTGATTCTTACAGGCTTTGTGTAAATGCTGTAGGATTTGTATCTTGGACTGTGCTGGTGTTCTCAGGGGTCCCAGGACCAGGGAAGGGAGGAGGATCTTGACTCCATGTTTCAGAAAGCTGATTGATGATTTTATGATATATGTTATATTAAAACAAAATGATCTATTAAATCTTACTAAAAGAATAGAAGGAAGGATTTAGTCAGAAGGCTTGAAAGGAATAGAAAGGAAAGGAATGGAATGATAAAATCTTGTGAGTGACCTGAGAGCCTGAGCCAGCCTGACTGTGATTGGCCATTAATTAAAAACAACCAACGTGAGACCAATCAAGGATGCACCTGTTGCATTCCACAGCAGCAGATAATTGATAATTATTGTTTACATTTCGTTCCTGAGGCCTCTCAGCTTCTCAGGAGAAAAGATCCTAAGGAAAGGATTTTCCATAAAATATATCTGTGACATTGTGCTAGATTGGTTAGTGAGAACTGGGAAATTCTGCACAGAAGGAGATTTATTGTAGTGTAATGGGAACCTCGCTCTCTGATCCTCTCATCCTCTCTCTTTCCCATCCTCTTTACCATTCTCTTTATTTCTCTCAGCCCTGCTCCAGCTGTGCCTGGCAGCTCCCAGCAGGGCCCTGCCCTCGGCCCTTTGCAATAAACCCCAAGTTCCAAGCCCAGAAGAGGATTTCTGGTATTGTAATGGGAACCTCACGCTCTTACCCTCTTACTCTCTTGCCTTTTTACTCTCTTACCCTCTCATCCTCTCTCTCTCTCCCATCCTCTTTAACCCCTCTCTTCTCTCCAGCTGTGCCTGGCAGCTCCCAGCAGGGCTGTGCACTTTGCAATAAACCCCAAGTTCCACAACCAGAAGAGGATTTATTGTTCTGTAATGGGAACCTCACTCTCTTACCCTCTTACTCTCTTACCTTTTTACTCCCTGACTCTCTTATCCTCTCATCCTCTCTCTCTCTCGCTCTCCCATCCTCTTTCCCTCTCTCTCCCTCTCTCAGCCCTGCTCCAGCTGTGCCTGGCAGCTCCCAGCAGGGCTGTGCACTTTGCAATAAGCCTCAAGTTCCACCACCAGAAGAAGATTTAGTGTATGGCAACAGGAACCTCGCTCTCCCATCCTCTTAGTCTCTTACCCTCTCATCCTCTCTCTCCGTCTCCCACCCTCTTTCCCTCTCTCTTTACCTCTCTTTCTCTCTCTCTTCTCTCCAGCTGTGCTTGGCAGCTCCCAGCAGGGCTGTGCACTTTGCAATGAACCCCAAGTTCCACAACCAGAAGAGGATTTATTGTTCTGTAACAGGAACCTCGCTCTCCCATCCTCTTACTCTCTTTCCTTTTTACTCCCTTACTCTCTTATCCTCTCTTCCTCTCTCTCTCTCTCTCCCATCCTCTTTCCCTCTCTCTCTCCCTCTCTCTTTCCCTCTCTCAGCCCTGCTCCAGCTGTGCCTGGCAGCTCCCAGCAGCTCCCTGCACTTGGCCCTTTGCAATAACCCCAAATCCCACAACCAGAAGATTATTTATGGTATTGTGATGGGAACCTCGCTCTCCCATCCTCTCACCCTCTCATCCTCTCTCTCTCTCTCTCTCCTCTTTACCCCTCTCTTCTCTCCAGCTGTGCCTGGCAGCTCCCAGCAGGGCCCTGCCCTTGACCCTTTGCAATAAACTCCAAGTTCCACCACCAGAAGAGGATTTATTGTTCTGTAATGGGAACCTCGCTCTCCCATCCTTTTACTCTCTGATCCTCTCATCCTCTCTTTCTCTCTCCCATTCTCTTTCCCTCTCTCTCCCTCTCTCAGCCCTGCTCCAGCTGTGCCTGGCAGCTCCCAGCAGGGCCCTGCCCTCGGCCCTTTGCAGTGAACCCCAGCTCCAGCCCCTGCCCTCACAGCTCTCTCCTCTCCATCCCTCCTGCCCCCGTCACCCCTTCAGGTGAGAGCCCAAACCCCCGGGGGTGCCCAGGTGGGGCTGACTCACCAGGTAGGCCACGAAGGCCAGGTAGAGGAGGCTGAGCAGGGCGGCAGTGATGTAGAGCGCCAGGCTGTGCAGGGCCAGCACGTAGGTCACCACGAAGTACATGTTGATGCAGCAGATGAGCAGGATCAGCAGCCCCCCGGCCACGCGCCAGAACCTGCGCCGGGCACACCTGGGCTCAGGGGGCTGAGGGGGGACCCAGGGGGCCCAGGTGAAGGGCAGGGGTGCCCAGGTGAGGGGAAGGCATGCCAAGGTGTGCCCAGGTGAAGGGCAGGGGTGCCCAGGGGTGCCCAGGTGAAGGGCAGGGGTGCCCAGGCAAGGGGCAGGTGTGCCCAGGTGAAGGGAAAGACATGCCCAGGTGTGCCCAGGTGAGGGGAAAGACATGCCCAGGTGAGGAGAAAGCATGCCCAGGTGTGCCCAAGTGAGGGGAAAGCATGCCCAGGGATGTCCAGGTGAGCCCAGGTGAGGGGCAGGCATGTCCAGGTGTGCCAGGGTGAGGGGCAGGTGAGCCCAGGTGAGGGGAAGGTGTGCCCAGGCATGCCCAGGTGAGGAGCAGGCGTGTCCAGGTGTGTCAGGGTGAGGGGCAGGGATGCCCGGGGGGGGGGCAGGTGAGGGTCAGGGGTGCCCAGGTGAGGAGATGCACCAGGTGAGGGGCAGGTGTGCCCTGGTGAGGTGAAGGCATACCCAGGTGTGCCCCGGTGAGGGGCAGTTGTGCCCAGGTGAGCCCAGGCATGCCCAGGTGTGGGGAAGGTGTGCCCAGGTGAAGGGAAGGTATGCCCAGGTGAAGGGAAGGTATGCCCAGGTGTGCCCAGCTGAGGGGCAGGTGTGCCCAGGTGTGCCCAGGTGTGCCCAGGTGAGGGGAAGGCGTGCCCAGGTGTGCCCAGCTGAGGGGCAGGTGTGCCCAGGTGTGCCCAGGTGAGGGGCAGGCGTGCCCAGGTGTGCCCAGCTGAGGGGCGGGTGTGCCCAGGTGTGCCCAGGTGTGCCCAGGTGTGCCCAGCTGAGGGGCAGGTGTGCCCAGGTGTGCCCAGGTGAGGGGCAGGTGTGCCCAGGTGTGCCCAGGTGAGGGGCGGGTGTGCCCAGGTGTGCCCAGGTGAGGGGCGGGTGTGCCCAGGTGAAGGGAAGGTGTGCCCAGGTGTGCCCAGCTGAGGGGCAGGCGTGCCCAGGTGTGCCCAGGTGAGGGGCAGGCGTGCCCAGGTGTGCCCAGCTGAGGGGCGGGTGTGCCCAGGTGTGCCCAGCTGAGGGGCAGGTGTGCCCAGGTGTGCCCAGGTGAGGGGCAGGCGTGCCCAGGTGTGCCCAGCTGAGGGGCAGGTGTGCCCAGGTGTGCCCAGGTGTGCCCAGGTGAGGGGCAGGTGTGCCCAGGTGTGCCCAGGTGAGGGGCAGGTGTGCCCAGGTGAGGGGCGGGTGTGCCCAGGTGAAGGGAAGGTGTGCCCAGGTGTGCCCAGCTGAGGGGCAGGCGTGCCCAGGTGTGCCCAGGTGAGGGGCAGGCGTGCCCAGGTGTGCCCAGCTGAGGGGCGGGTGTGCCCAGGTGTGCCCAGGTGTGCCCAGCTGAGGGGCGGGTGTGCCCAGGTGTGCCCAGGTGTGCCCAGCTGAGGGGCGGGTGTGCCCAGGTGTGCCCAGGTGTGCCCAGCTGAGGGGCGGGTGTGCCCAGGTGTGCCCAGGTGTGCCCAGGTGTGCCCAGGTGAGGGGCAGGCGTGCCCAGGTGTGCCCAGGTGAGCCCCTGAGGTACTCACAGGCCGTTGGCGAAGTCGTGCATGACGCTGGGCAGGCTGGTGAAGGTGAGCACCGGGATCAGCGCGAACGGGAGCTGGAGCAGAGCGGGGGAGGGGAGGGGATGGATCTGACCCTCCTGGGGCTGGGGGGAGGGGGAGGGACCCCCATGCCCAGCCCAGCCCAGCCGTGGGCCCTGCTCACCTGGAGGCTCCTGAGGCCCCTGAACCCCAACCCCACTCACCTGGAGGCTCAGGAACCCTGACCCTGCTCACCTGGAGCCCCTGAACCCTGACTTTGCTCACCTGGAGGCTCCTGGAGCCTTTCTCTCCTCCCCTGGAGGTTCCTAAACCCCAACCCTGCTCACCTGGAGGCTCCTGAGGCCCCTGAACCCTGACCCTGCTCACCTGGAGGTTCCTGAACCCCAACCATGCTCACCTGGAGGGTCCTGGAGCCCCCAAACCCTGACTTTGCTCACCTGGAGCCCCTGAACCCCGACCCCGCTCACCTGGAGCCCCCAGACCCTGACCCCGCTCACCTGGCGCCCCCAGACCCCGACCCCGCTCACCTGGAGGCCCCTGGAGCCCCTGAACCCTGACCCCCCTCACCTGAAGGCTCCTGAGGTTCATTAACCCTGACCCTGCTCACCTGGAGCCCCCAGACCCTGACTTTGCTCACCTGGAGCCCCCAGACCCTGACTTTGCTCACCTGGAGCCCCCAGACCCTGACTTTGCTCACCCGGAGCCCCCAGACCCCGACCCCACTCACCTGGAGCCCCCAGACCCTGACCCCGCTCACCTGGAGCCCCCAGACCCTGACTTTGCTCACCTGGAGCCCCCAGACCCTGGCCCCGCTCACCTGGAGCCCCCAGACCCTGACTTTGCTCACCTGGAGCCCCCAGACCCTGGCCCCGCTCACCTGGAGCCCCCAGACCCTGACCCCACTCACCTGGAGCCCCCAGACCCTGACCCCACTCACCTGGAGCCCCCAGACCCCACTCACCTGGAGCCCCCAGACCCTGACCCCACTCACCTGGAGCCCCCAGACCCCACTCACCTGGAGCCCTCAGACCCTGGCCCCGCTCACCTGGAGCCCCCAGACCTGACCCCACTCACCTGGAGCCCCAGACCCCACTCACCTGGAGCCCCCAGACCCTGACCCCGCTCACCTGGAGCCCCCAGACCCCACTCACCTGGAGCCCCCAGACCCTGGCCCCGCTCACCTGGAGCCCCCAGACCCCGACCCCGCTCACCTGGAGCCCCCAGACCCCGACCCCGCTCACCTGGAGCCCCCAGACCCCGCTCACCTGGAGCCCCCAGACCCTGACTTTGCTCACCTGGAGCCCCCAGACCCTGGCCCCGCTCACCTGGAGCCCCCAGACCCCGACCCTGCTCACCTGGAGCCCCCAGACCCTGACTTTGCTCACCTGGAGCCCCCAGACCCCGACCCCGCTCACCTGGAGCCCCCAGACCCTGACCCCACTCACCTGGAGCCCCCAGACCCCGCTCACCTGGAGCCCCCAGACCCTGACTTTGCTCACCTGGAGCCCCCAGACCCCGCTCACCTGGAGCCCCCAGACCCTGACTTTGCTCACCTGGAGCCCCCAGACCCCGACCCCGCTCACCTGGAGCCCCCAGACCCTGACTTTGCTCACCTGGAGCCCCCAGACCCCGACCCCGCTCACCTGGAGGCTCATGAGGACGTTGAGGAAGTCGTTCATGCCCGTCAGGTGCTCCACGTCCTGGAAGATGGCCACGAACAGCGTGGGGGTGATGGCGATGGAGCGCGTGAGCAGCACCCGCGCAAAGCGCGACCAGCGCAGGTTCAGGAAACCCTGGGAGGAGTAAGGAGGGAGTAAGGTGTGAGTAAGGTGTGAGCAAGGTGTGGGCAAGGTGTGAGTAGTACAGGACCAGCGCAGGTTCAGGAAGCCCTGGGGAGGAGAAAGGAAGGAGTAAGGTGTGAGCAAGGTGTGAGTAAGGTGTGGGCAAGGTGTGAGTAAGATGTGAGTAGGGTGTGAGCAAGGTGTGAGCAAGGTGTGAGCAAGGTGTGAGCAGTACAGGACCAGTGCAGGTTCAGGAAGCCCTGGGAGGAGTAAGGAGGGAGTAAGATGTGAGTAGGGTGTGAGCAAGGTGTGAGCAAGGTGTGAGCAGTACAGGACCAGTGCAGGTTCAGGAAGCCCTGGGGAGGAGCAAGGAGGGAGCAAGGTGTGAGCAAGCTGTGAGTAAGGTGTGGGCAAGGTGCGAGTAGTACAGGACCAGCGCATGTTCAGGAAGCCCTGGGGAGGGAGCAAGGTGTGAGCAAGGTGTGAACCAGGTGTGAGCCAGGTGTGAGCCAGGTGTGAGCAAGGTGTGGGTAAGGTGTGGGTAAGGTGTGGGTAGTACAGGACCAGCGCAGGCTCAGGAAGCCCTGGGGCAGAGGCAAGGTGTGAGCAAGGAGTGAGTAGTACAGCGCAGGTTCAGGAAGCCCTGGGACAGAGTAAGGTGTGAGTAGTACAGGATCAGCGCAGGCTGAGGAAGCCCTGGGGGGCACAAGGAGGAGTAAGGAATATGGAACAAGAACAACAGGGAGCAAGGAGTACAGAACCCAGAGTAAGGAGGGAGTAAGGAGTGAGGAGCATGGAGTAAGGAATAAGGACAACAGGAAGTAAGAAGTACGGAACCCTGAGTAAGTAGGGAGTAAGGAGTGAGTAAGGAGGGAGGAGGAGCTGCGTTACCTCTTAAGGAGGGAGTAAGGAGGGAGGAGCATGGAGTAAGGACAACAGGATGTAAGAAGTACAGAACCCAGAGTAAGCAGGGAGTAACGAGTGAGGAGCAGCTCGTTACGTCCTAGGGAGGGAGTAAGGAGTGAGGAGCATGGAGTAAGGAATAACGATGACCGAGAGTAATGAGTACAGAACCCAGAGTAAGGAGTGAGGAGTATGGAATAAGGATGCCAGGGAGCAAGGAGTACAGAACCCAGAGTAAGGAGGGAGTAAGGAGTTAGCAGCGTGGAGTATGGAATAGGGACATCAGGGAGGAAGGAGTATGGAACCCAGAGTAAGGAGGGAGTCAGGAGCGAGTAAGGAGCGAGTCGGGAGCGAGTAAGGAGTGAGTAAGGAGCGAGTCGGGACTGAGTAGGGAGCAAGTAAGGAGCAAGTCGGGACTGAGTAAGGAGCGAGTCAGGAGTGAGTAAGGAGAGAGTAAGGAGCGAGTCAGGGGCGAGTCAGGGGTGAGTAGGGAGCGAATAAGGAGCAAGTCAGGACTGAGTAAGGAGCGAGTCAGGAGTGAGTAAGGAGAGAGTAAGGAGCGAGTCAGGGGCGAGTCAGGGGTAAGTAGGGAGCGAATAAGGAGCAAGTCAGGACTGAGTAAGGAGCGAGTCGGGACTGAGTAGGGAGTGAGTCAGGAGTGAGTAAGGAGCGAGTCAGGAGCGAGTCAGGAGCGAGTCAGGGGCGAGTCAGGGGCGAGTCAGGGGCGAGTAGGGAGCGAATAAGGAGCAAGTCAGGACTGAGTAAGGAGCGAGTCAGGAGTGAGTAAGGAGCGAGTCGGGACTGAGTAAGGAGTGAGTAAGGAGTGAGTAAGGAGTGAGTAGGGAGCGAGCAGTCGTCGTTACCTCCATGACGAACTGGCCCGAGTAGGTGCCCGTCATGGTGGAGCTCTGCCCGGCCGCCAGGATGCCGATGGCCCAGATGTAGAGCGCAGCTGGCCCGAAGTAGCAGCCCAGGACCACGCCCTGGGGGAGGGAGCAGCTCCGTCAGCCCGGGGGAGCAGCTACACCCAGGAGTAACCCTGGGGACTCAGGGACCCCCGGGTGTCCCCAGCCCCGCTGGGCTCTGGGGATCCCTTAATGGTGCCAGCCCCAGTGCTCCCAGTTCATCCAGGAGCTGCAGGGACACCAGAGAGGGGCACTGGGGACACCAGGGGACAGGGGACAGGGGCACTGGGGACACCAGAGAGGGGCACTGGGGACACCAGGGGACACCAGAGAGGGGCACTGGGACACCAGGGGACAGCAGAGAGGGGCACTGGGACACCAGGGGACACCAGACAGGGGCACTGGGACACCAGGGGACAGCAGACAGGGGCACTGGGGACACCAGGGGACAGCAGATAGGGGCACTGGGACACCAGGGGACACCAGACAGGGGCACTGGGGACACCAGGGGACACCAGACAGGGGCACTGGGACACCAGGGGACACCAGACAGGGGCACTGGGTTGTCCTGGACATGGTGTCACCCCCTGGGGACACCAGACAGGTCACTGGGGACACCAGACATGGCTGCCCCCCCCCCCCCCACCCCCACCCCCACCCCCACGGGACATCAGACAGGGGCACTGCACTGTCCTGGAGATTGTGTCACCTTCCA
>NC_066338.1:10381347-10397210 GCF_022539315.1 Serinus canaria
GGGTGGCACTGTCCCTGTGCCACTCTCCAGGGCTGGCACTGTCCCTGTGCCACTCTCGAGGGTGGGCACTGTCCCTGTGCCACTCTCCAGGGTTGGCACTGTCCCTGTGCCACTGCCCAGACCTGGCACTGTCCCTGTGCCACTCTCGAGGGTGGGCACTGTCCCTGTGCCCCCCCACAGGGCTGGCACTGTCCCTGTGCCACTGCCCAGGATGTGGTGACAGGGCTGAGGTGACACAGGGGTGACAAAGGGGTGAGGGGTGACACAAGGTTGGGATGTCACACAGAGCTCAGAGGTGACACAGGGCTGAGAGGTGGCAAAGAACTGGGAGGTGACAGGGGGCTGGGGGGTGACAGAGCTGGGGGGTGACACAGGGCTGAGGGGTGACACGGGGCTCAGAGGTGACACGGGGCTTGAGGGTGACAGCACTGAGGGTCAAAATCCCGATTTTTCCCCAATTTTTGATTCCCACGGATCCCCTGCTGGCCCCCCCCCCCCCCATGTCCTGGGGGTGACCCCAGATGTGACCCAGCTGTGACCCAGCTGTGACCCAGCTGTGACCAGATGTGACCCCAGATGTGACCCAGCTGTGACCCCAGCTCTGACCCCAGCTCTGACCCAGCTGTGACCCCAGATGTGACCCAGCATGTGACCCAGTGCCCCAGATGTGACCCCAGCTGTGACCCAGATGTGACCCAGATGTGACCCAGCTGTGACCCAGATGTGACCCAGATGTGACCCAGATGTGACCCCAGCTGTGACCCAGCTGTGACCCAGCTGTGACCCAGATGTGACCCCAGATGTGACCCTAGATGTGACCCAGCCGTGACCCAGCCGTGACCCAGATGTGACTCAGCTGTGACCCCAGCTGTGACCCAGCTGTGACCCAGATGTGACCCCAGCTGTGACCCAGCTGTGACCCAGCTGTGACCCCAGCTGTGACCCCAGATGTGACCCAGCTGTGACCCAGCTGTGACCCGATGTGACCCAGATGTGACCCAGATGTGACCCCAGCTGTGACCCCAGATGTGACCCAGATGTGACCCCAGCTGTGACCCCAGATGTGACCCAGCTGTGACCCAGCTGTGACCGCAGATGTGACCCAGATGTGACCCAGATGTGACTCAGCTGTGACCCCAGCTGTGACCCAGCTGTGACCCCAGATGTGACCCCAGATGTGACCCAGATATGACCCCGCTGTGACCCCAGCTGTGACCCCAGATGTGACCCCAGATGTGACCCCGCTGGCTCCCCCCCCCCCCCCCAGACCTCCCAGAATTCCCTCCCTTTGCCCAGATTTCGGAGGTTTCGAGGGCACTTTGACATTTTTTATCATTTTTTATCATTTTTATTGTTTTTATCCCCCAGCTCCTGCTGGAGCCCCTCCCCCACCCCCCAGGTGTCCCCCCCAACCCCCCCAGGCCCCCCTGGATTTTCCATTTGGATTTTCCCAAATGTTGGGAATCCAAAATTCCCTCCTGGGTTCATTTTCTTTTCCCAGCCACGCCCACAAAAAATGGGAAATTCAGCCCTGGGCTCCTTTTTCCTGAAAAATGCTGAACTTAGGGGGAAAAACAAAAAAATTGGTGAAATGAGAGGGGAATTGTGGCTGAAAAGGGTGAATTCAAGGGGGGCTCTGAAAGTCACAAAAATGTGGAATTTGAGGTCAATATTTAAGTGGAAAAACCACAAAAATGGTAAAATTAAATTGAATTGTGGCTGAAAATTGGTGAATTTCTCAAAGGGGGATCTGAAATTCATAAAATTCTGTGTTTAAGGGGAATATTTAAGTGGAAAAATAAAAAAAAAGGTAAAATGAGATGTGAGTTGTGGATGAAAATTGTGAATTCCTCAAGTGGGGAAATTCACAAAAATGTGGAATCTAAGAGGAATATTTAAGTGGGAAAATGAAAAAAATTGTTAAATTTGATTTAAATCAGAATTGTGGCTGAAAAGGGGTGAATTTCTCAAGGGGGGGCTCTGAAATTCACAAGAATTCTGTATTTAAGGGGAATATTAGAGTGGAAAAACCACAATCACAAAAAATGGTGTAATAAAATTAAATTGAATTGTGGGTGAAAAATGAATTTCTCAAGGGGGGGGAGGCTGTGAAATTCACAAAAAAGTGGAACTTAAGGTCAATATTTAAGTGGAAAAACCACAAAAAAGGTGAACTGAGCTGTGAGTTGTGGGTGAAAATTGTGAATTTGTGAAATTCCCCAAAGCCAGGTGGAAGGTGAGCAGGGGGAGCTCCCACCCCTTTAACCCCAAAATGCCTCAAAAGGGAATTTTTGGGGTGTCCCCTCGGGGGGGTCACCAGAGCCACCCCCAAAGCCCCTGGAGCCCCCAGATCCTCCAGTTTGGGGGGAATTCCCAGGAATTCTCGGGTGGGGGGGGTTAACCCCAAAGGCAGGGATCCCAAAATACTCCCAGGGATCCCAAAAGGCTCCCAGGGATCCCAAAAGGCTCCCAGGAACCCCCAAAGGATCTCAGAGAACCCAAATGGATCTCAGGAGACCTCAAAAGGCTCTCAGGGAACCCTAAAAGGCTTCCAGGAGATCCCAAAAGGCTCCCAGGACACCCCAAAAGGCTCTCAGGAGATCCCAAAAGGCTCCCAGGATCCCAAAAGGCTCTCAGGGAACCACAAAAGGTTCCCAGGGAACCCCAAAAGGCTCCCAGGAGATCCCAAAAGTATCCCAGGAATCCCAAAAGGCTCTCAGGGAGATCCCAAAGGGCTCCCAGGAGATCCCAAAGGGCTCCCAGGAATCCCAAAAGGCTCCCAGGACACCCCAAAAGGCTCTCGGGGAACCCAAAATACTCCCAGGGAACCCCAAAAGGCTCTCAGGAGATCCCAAAAGGCTCCCAGGGATCCCCCAGGGAGCTGGAGGTCGGTGGGGATTCCAGGGTGCTGCTCAATCCCTCAGGGAGCGCTGGGACATTTGAGAGACCGTTGGGAAGAGAAACGGAGGGAAAGTCTCCAGCAGGGGGTCAGGGCCACCAGATCCCACGGGAACATCCAGGAGATCCCACGGGAACATCCAGGAGATCCACAGGAACATCCAGGAGATCCACAGGAACGTCCAGGAGATCCCACGGGAACGTCCAGGAGATCCACGGGAACATCCAGGAGATCCCACGGGAACATCCAGGAGATCCCACGGGAACATCCAGAACATCCCATGAGAACATCCAGAAGATTCCACAGGAAAGTCCAGCAGATCCCAGGGGAAGCATCCAGCAGATCCCACAGGAACCTTCAGCAGATCCCACAGGAACATCCCGAAAATCCCACAGGAACATCCCAAAGATCCCACGGGGAGCATCCACCAAATCCCATGGAAACATCCAGATCTCACAGGAATCTCCAGCAGATCCCATGGGAAGCATCCACCAAATTCCACAGGAACATCCACCAGATCCCACAGGAACATCCAGAAGATCTCACAAGAACATCCAGCAAATCTCACAGGAACCTCCAGCAGATCCCACGGGAAGCATCCACCAAATCCCATGGGAAGCATCCACCAGACTCCACGGAAATGTTCAGAGGATCCCAGGGGAACCTCCAGGAGACCCCACAGGAATCTCCAGCAGATCCCACAGGAACATCCAGGAGATCCCACGGGAACCTCCAGCAGCCCCCCAGGACCAGCCCCAGCCTGGGGCCCTCGCTCTGCCCCAATTAACGAGGTGCAGTTAATTACCGACCGGTGCAGTTAATTAACGAGGTGCAGTTAATTAATTACTGACCGGTGGCCGCAGGGGGCGGGCACAGCCCGGGCCAGCTCTGGGCACGCTGGCAGCACAGGTTAAGGGTGGGGGGGGCACACAGGTGCCACCCTGTGCCCCCCTGGCGCTCCGGGTCCCTCGGGGCGGTCACTCGGGGGGCTGGCGGGGGGGCAGGGCCAGCAGGACCATGCTGTGGGCCAGCAGGGAGGCTTCCGAGGCTGCGGGGGCACACGGGCACTGTCAGGGACTGGCATTGCGGGCACCGGGGGGGCTGGGGGGGCTGGGACTGGCACTGGGGGGGCTGGGACTGGCATTGCGGGGCAACCGGGGGGGCGTGGTGGGGGTCTTGGGAGCTGGGCAAACTGGGGGGCGGTGACTGGCACCTGGGGGCACGCAGGGGGCTGGGGGGGACTGGGGCTGGCACTGGGGGCACCAGGGAGGCTGGGGGGACTGGGGGCTGGCACTGGGGACACTGCAGGGGCTGGGACAGCTGGGGGCACCTCAGCGACGGGCACGGGCACCAGGGGGACTGGGGCTGGGACTGGCACTGGGGACACCGTCAGGGACTGGGACTGGCACTGGGGGGCTGGGACAGCTGGGACTGGCACTGGGGACATCATCAGGGACTGGCACGGGCACCGGGGGGGCTGGGACTGGGGGGCTGGGGCTGGCACAGGGAGCACTGGGGGCACCATCAGAGACTGGCATGGGCACTGGGGGGGATGGGGGGGCTGGGGCTGGCACTGAGAGAGCTGGGACTGGCATGGGCACTGGGGGGGCTGGGGCTGGAACTGGGAGAGCTGGGACGGGCACTGGGGGGCCTGGGACTGGCACTGGGGGGGCTGGGACTGGGGCTGGTACTGGGGCATCATCAACATCTGGCATGGGCACTGGGGGGGCTGGGGCTGTCATTGGGGGCACTGGGGGGGCTGGGGCTGGGGGGGAGTGGCACTTGGGGACACTGGGACTGGCACTGGGGGCACTGGGACAGCTGGGACTCTGAGGGAGTGGCACTGTGGGGCTGGGACTGGCACTGGGAGCACTGGGAGTGCTGGGGTGGGCATGGGATGGGCTCTGGGTGGACTGGGAGCCCTATGGGGGGCACTGGGGGTTTCTGGGGGAACTGGGCAGCACTGGGGGACACTGGGGGTGCTGGGACTGGGGTGGGAGTGGCACTGGGGGCACTGGGTGAACTGGGGTGGGCACGGAGGGGGTTCTGGGGGGACTGGGCAGCACTGAGATAGGAACCTGGCAGACTGGGAGCACTGGGATGGGCGGGGGGGGGGCACTGGGAGCACCAGGATGGGCAAAGAGGGCACTGGGATGGGCACTGGGATGGGCACAGAGGGCACTGGGATGGGCACAGAGAGGGGGAGCAGTGGGCTCCTGGTGCCACATTTCCATGCCACAGGCACATCTGGGCACAGGCTGTGCCCAGGTGAGGGGGTGAGCCTCAGTGGGGACAAAGCCACCCCAGGAGTGCCAGTCTGTGCCCAGGGGAGGCTTTTGGGGGTGCTGCCCCTGCCAGAGGTACCTTGGAGCTCACAGGAGAGCCTGAGCCACTGCTCCAGCCACGCCTGGCACTCGGCCTGGCACAGGTGAGTGGAGTTCAGCCCACGCAGGTAACAGGCCTGGGGACACACGGACACGGTCAGGGACGGACACACGGACAGAGTCAGGGACGGACACACGGACACGGTCAGGGACGGACACACGGACACGGTCAGGGATGGACACACGGACAGGGACGGACACACAGACACCAGGGACGGACACACGGACACGGTCAGGGACGGACACACAGACACCAGGGATGGACACACGGACAGGGACGGACACACAGACACCAGGGACGGACACACGGACACGGTCAGGGACGGACACACAGACACCAGGGACGGACACACAGACAGCCAGCACCGCACCAGGCCCCCCCAGGAGGGGAAGAAGTGGAAACCCACAGGGATTGTCCTGTGAGTGCTCTGGGTGCCCACAGGGATTGTCCTGTGAGTGCCCTGGGTGCCCACAGGGATTGTCCTGTGCCTGCTCTGGGTGCCCACAGGGATTGTCCTGTGAGTGCCCTGGGTGCCCACAGGGATTGTCCTGTGCCTGCTCTGGGGTGCACTGACTTTGACCCCCACTCACGGAGAAAGCTTCCCAGACTCCAAGCCAGATTAGAATTCACAAAAGTGTGAAACAGATTATAGAGAGCAGTGTAGGGCACTGGGGGAGAAATTGAGGTTTGGGATTTTTAGTGTGCAAGATGGAGGGCACAGGGGGTCATCCTGGGCGTCTTCCTTCTTCTCCATGGGTGTGGGTGGCATTTTGTAATTGGGCAGAAAAGTCCCCACTGGGGCTCTTTGAGATCAGTTATTGATTAAAAGGGAAAATAATCTGGGTGTGAGTTTTTAATTGAATAGTTTAGTCTTAAAAGGGAAAATAATCTCGGTGTCAGTTCTTAATTAGGTAATTTAGTCTTAAAAGAGAAAATATTCAAGGTGTGAGTTCTTAACTGGATAGTTTAGTTTTAAAAGGGAAAATAATCCAGGTGTCAGTTTTTAATTGGATAATTTAGCCTTAAAAAGGAAAATAATCTGGGTGAGTTCTTCATTGGATAGTTTAGCCTTACAAGCCCTCCTAACCAGAGATTTTTGGCCATTTTGTGCCGTGCTGCTGAGCTCACAGAAGTGAGGCTGTTCTACTGAAATAATAAAGAAGAAATAATAATTTAAGAAATGATAAACAATAATAATAACTACATTAAATGATAACCCAACCATGAACTACCACCTCCAGTGCCCAGAGGAACCAACAGGAAGAGAAGTGAGGAACCCTCCCCACCCCAGGTGTGACCCCAGTGCCGACACCCTTCCCCAGAAGGGATCACTCAGGTGCCACCTGAGGTGCCACAGGGCTGGCACTGTGTGCTGAGGGGTGCTCACCGCTCGGAGCTCCTCCTCAGAGAGCTGCCCCAGCCCCAGGTGCAGCAGGGCGTGGTCCAGGTGCTGGATCTCCAGGACGTGGCTGCGCAGGCGGTGCCGCAGGAGGAAGGCGGGCAGGTGAGGGGTCAGGAACAGCACCTGGCTCAGGGCTCTCTGTGCAGGACAAGGAGGGCACCTGTGGGTGGCTGCAGCTCTCCTCACCCACCCCCCAGCCCAGCAAGGTGTCCTTGCCAGGTGGAGGAGTGGATTAGGAATGCCCGAGGGCACTGCCAGCCTCCCTTCAAATGAGGGAACACACAGGGACCCGTTTGGCACAGCAGGCTCAGACCTGGCATTTCAGAAACTGCAGGGGGGGCTCAGCCCCATCCCAGCGTGGTGGCACAGCCCCATCCCAGGGGGGCTCAGGGTGGTGGCACAGCCCCATCCCAGGGGGGCTCAGGGTGGTGGCACAGTCCCATCCCAGGGGGCTCAGGGTGGTGGCACAGCCCCATCCCAGGGGGGCTCAGTGTGGGTGGCACAGTCCCATCCCAGGGGGGCTCAGGGTGGTGGCACAGCCCATCCCAGGGGGGCTCAGGGGTGGTGGCAGTCCCATCCCAGGGTGGCACAACCCATCCCAGAGTGGCTCAGGGTGGTGGCACAGCCCATCCCAGGGTGGCACAGTCCATCCCAGGGGGGCTTAGGGTGGTGGCACAGCCCCATCCCAGGGGGGCTCAGGGTGGTGGCACAGCCCCATCCCAGGGGGGCTCAGGGTGCTGGATATCACCACATCCGACCCTTTCCGCTCTCTCACGCCCCAGGGTCCCCCCCAGCCCCCCTCACCTGCCGCCACAGTGCCCAGGACCCCAAATACTCTCAGGGATGGGGATCCCCCCAGCCCAGGGCACCCCTACACCCTTCCCTCAGCCCCTGGACCGGTTTGGGGGCACACCTGAGCAGGTGAGCACCTGAACTCACCACGTGATCCACCTGGAGCCTGTTGAGCACCAGCAGAGAGCCCGAGAACAAACTCCTGACAGCCAGGAGCTGGGCCAGGTGGGGCCGGGCACCTCCCTGCACCTGCAAGAGCCCCAGCAGAGCACAGGTGACACCTCAGACAGCTCAAAGCCTCAGCTTTGGGGCATTTTTCAGGTTCTGTGCTGCTTTAGGGGGTGGGGCTGGGCTTCCTATTATGGGATGGGGAGCTCTGTTCGCAGAGCAGGGAGACAAAGCGACTCCTGCTCTGGGAACAAGGAGAAGTTATCCAAATTTCAGCCCCAAGAGCACAAATAATGGTGAACTGAGGAGAGAAAAACAAGAATGGGACCTCATAACCCAAAGGTGCAATTGGACAATTCACTGCAATATGCAAATGGGGCAGAACTTATCAAAGTGAGAGACCCCGGGATGGGGTGTCCCTTTTTGTGACCAGTTGTGACCATTTTGGTCCATCTTGGGTTCATTTTGTGACTATTTGGGTCCATTTTGGGTTCATTTTGTGACCATTTTGGCTTCATTTTGGGAACACAGGGTAATGTGTATTCAATTTGCATCTGTTAGAGGTGGGGCAGTTTTTCTTTATCTCTTCTACCACCAATCCTCCCTCCAGAATATCTCCTGTTCATGGGCCAATAATTATTCATTATCTTCTGTTCATGGGCCAGTGAGTGTCCCTGCATGGCTGATAAAATTCCATCATCCCACTGGGAGATGCTCTGCCCAGGGAGGAGCCAAACATTCCTGGATACAACCTGAGATCTCAAACATTCCTCCTTGGAGAGAACCTGAGATCTCAAACATTCCTGCCTGGATAGAACCTGAGATCTCAAACATTCCTGCCTGGATACAATCTGAGATTTCAAACATTCCTGCCTGGATACAATCTGAGACTCTGGAACTCCAGCAAGGTTTCTCCACTGGATTCCCAGAGGAGCAGCAGCTGCCTCTTCCACTGGATCTCCAGAGGAAGACTCCACCCTTTCCTACAGGATCCCTGCTCCAGCAGAACCACCCCTGGCACTGCAGGAGGGCTGAGCCACAATTCCAGCTGGACTGTGCCAGCACCCTGACCCACAGGGTGCCAGGCTGGGTTCTCACTCTGCCAGTGGTTTTGCTTTTGTGCCCATTTTGTTTCATCTCACGTTCATTTTGTGCCCATTTTGGTTCATCCTGGGTTCATTTTGTGACCATTTTGGGTTCATTTTGTGCCCATTTTGGGTTCATCTGGGGTGTAACTAACTCTGTCAGTGCTTTTTCTTTTGTACTATCACACGCACTTTGGGTTTTTTCCCCTTTTCCTAATAACTCCTGTTTCTGCCTCAGTCTCTCACTGGCTTTGCTTTCACACCAGAAGTTGCAGCGTGGCAGAGCTGGGGCACGCAGAGCTGGGGCACACAGCGTGGCAGAGCTGGGGCAACAGCGTGGCACGAGCTGGGGCACGCAGGCGTGGGCAGTGCTGGGCACCAGCGTGCAGAGCTGGGGCACACAGCGTGCCAGTGCTTGGCACACATGCGTGGCAGTGCTGGGGCAACGCAGCGTGGCAGTGCTGGGACACGCAGCGTGGCAGAGCTGGGGCACGCAGCGTGGCAGTGCTGGGGCACGCAGCGTGGCAGAGCTGGGGCACACAGAGCTGGGGCACACAGCGTGGCAGTGCTGGGGCACGCAGCGTGGCAGAGCTGGGGCACGCAGAGCTGGGACACACAGCGTGGCAGTGCTGGGGCACGCAGAGCTGGGGCACGCAGCGTGGCAGTGCTGGGGCACGCAGCGTGGCAGTGCTGGGGGCAACACAGCGTGGCGAGCTGGGGCACGCAGCGTGGCAGAGCTGGGCACGCAGCTTGGCAGAGCTGGGGCAAAACGCAGGGGGCAGTGCTGGGGCACGCAGCGTGGCAGTGCTGGGGCACACAGAGCTGGGGCACACAGCGTGGCAGAGCTGGGGCACACAGCGTGGCAGTGCTGGGGCATGCAGGGGGGCAGAGCTGGGGCACACAGCGTGGCAGAGCTGGGGCACACAGAGCTGGGACACGCAGCGTGGCAGAGCTGGGGCACGCAGCGTGGCAGTGCTGGGACCTCAGCGTGGCAAGCGGGGCACACAGCGTGGCAGTGCTGGGGCACGCAGCGTGGCAGTGCTGGGGCCATGCAGGGGGGCAGAGCTGGGGCACGCAGCGTGGCAGAGCTGGGGCACGCAGCGTGGCAGTGCTGGGGCACAGAGCGTGGCAGAGCTGGGGCACACAGAGCTGGGGCACGCAGCGTGGCAGTGCTGGGGCACGCAGCGTGGCACTGCTGGGGCACGCAGCGTGGCAGTGCTGGGGCACGCAGCGTGGCAGTGCTGGGGCATGCAGGGGGCATAGCTGGTGCGACGGCAGCGTGGCAGAGCTGGGGCACGCGCGTGGTAGGCATGCTTGGGCACGCAGCGTGGCAAGCTGGGGCAAGCAAGCGTGGCAAGTGCTTGGGGCACACATCGTGGCAGTGCTGGGCATGCAGGGGGGCAGTGCTGGGCATGCAGGGGGGCCGAGCTGTGCACGCAGCGTGGCAGAGCTTGGGCACACAGCGTGGCAGAGCTGGTGGGCACACAAGCGTGTCAGTGCTGGGGCACACAGCGTGGCAGAGCTGGGCACACGAGCGTGGCAGTGCTGGGGCACACAGAGCTGGGACACGCAGCGTGGCAGTGCTGGGGCACAGAGCGTGGCAGAGCTGGGGCACACACATGGTCACAGAGCTGGGGCACGCAGCGTGGCAGTGCTGGGGCACGCAGCGTGGCACTGCTGGGGCACACACCTGGTCACAGAGCTGCAGCAGCAGCTGCTGGGGCTGTGCCTCGGGCAGGGAGCGTGCTGCCCGCGCCAGTGCCCGCAGCACGGCCGGGTGCGAGGCCCGGCGGCGGCAGTCGTAGGCATCCAGGAACTCCAGCTGCTGCCTGGGCGTCCAGAAGTGCCTGATCAGGAGCTGCCGGGGGAAGAAATACCTGGGGAGAGGCAGGAGAGGGGGTTCAGGGTGGGAAGGGCAGAGCAGGGGGTTCCAGGGGGATCTAGGGGGCACCTGGGGGTTCCTGGGGGCTCCAGGGGGTTCCTGGGGGTTCACTCTTTCTTTTCTGGAGGAATTTCTGCCCTCCCTGAATCTGCATTAATCCAGAAGTTTCCCTCGTGAAATGAGGCTGGATGTGGGCTGGGAGTGGCAGTGAGTGGAGCTGTCCCAGGAATTAGAGTGTCCTTGATTTTCTAGGAGTTCTCAGACCCTCCTGAATTTCCTCCTCAGGCATCCAGGAACTCCACTGGGGCATCCAGAAGTGCCTGATCAGGAGCTGCTGAGGGAAGGAATACCTGGGGAGAGGCAGCAGAGGGGATTCAGGGTGGGAAAGTCAAGACAGGGGGTTCCCTCTTTCTTTTCTGGAGGTATTTGAACATTCACTGCCCTTCCTGAGTCTGCATTAATCCAGAAGTTTTCCCCATGAAATGAGGCGGGATGTGGGCTGGGAGTGGCAGTGAGTGGAGCTGTCACAGGAATTAGAGTGTCCTTGATTTCTTGGAGTTCTCAGACCCTCCTGAATCCAGCCCTCAGGAGCTGGCACTGCCAATCCAGCACTCAGCTCAGACCTGGCACTGCCAGTCCAGCACTCAGGAGTTGGCATTGTCAATCCAGCACTCAGCTCAGACCTGGCACTGCCAATCCAGCACTCAGGAGCTGGCATTGTCAATCCAGCACTCAGCTCAGACCTGGCACTGCCAATCCAGCACTCAGGAGCTGGCACTGCCAATCCAGCACTCAGGAGTTGGCACTGCCAATCCAGCACTCAGCTCAGACCTGGCACTGCCAATCCAGCACTCAGCTCCAGAGTGGCACTGCCAATCCAGCACTCAGGAGCTGGCACTGCCAATCCAGCACTCAGGAGCTGGCACTGCCAATCCAGCACTCAGGAGTTGGCACTGCCAATCCAGCACTCAGCTCAGACCTGGCACTGCCAATCCAGCACTCAGGAGCTGGCACTGCCAATCCAGCACTCAGGAGTTGGCACTGCCAATCCAGCACTCAGCTCAGACCTGGCACTGCCAATCCAGCACTCAGGAGCTGGCACTGCCAATCCAGCACTCAGCTCCCAGACCTGGCACTGCCAATCCAGCACTCAGGAGCTGGCACTGCCAATCCAGCACTCAGCTCCCAGACCTGGCACTGCCAATCCAGCACTCAGGAGCTGGCACTGCCAATCCAGCACTCAGCACTCAGGAGCTGGCACTGCCAATCCAGCACTCAGCTCTCAGACCTGGCACTGCCAACCCAGAACTCAGGAGCTGGCACTGCCAATCCAGCACTCAGCTCAGACCTGGCACTGCCAATCCAGCACTCAGGAGCTGGCACTGCCAATCCAGCACTCAGGACCTGGCACTGCCAATCCAGCACTCAGCTCCCAGACCTGGCATTGCCAATCCAGCACTCAGCTCAGACCTGGCACTGCCAATCCAGCACTCAGGAGCTGGCACTGCCAATCCAGCACTCAGGAGCTGGCACTGCCAATCCAGCACTCAGCTCAGACCTGGCACTGCCAATCCAGCACTCAGCTCACACCTGGCAGTGCCAATCCAGCACTCAGCTCCTCAAGGCTGTTGGAACATAATTTGTGCTGAACTATGAAAAAAGAGGCTGAGAAACAGAAATACCCAAACAGCAGGAACTGGATACCAGGGATATCATGATATGAAGAAGATAATTTGTGCTAAATTAAGAAAGCAGATGCTGACAAACCCAGCACCAAGACCACGAGAACAACAGAGGGCTGTGAGGCACCTGCACTGTGCCCAGCCCCAGACTCTGAGAGATGCAGGCAGAAAATGAGAGAACAAAACAAAGGCACCAGTTCAGAAGTGAGCACTGTGTTTGTGGAATCCAGGAAAGTGTGCGTGGTATAAACAATAAACAGCTCCTGCTTGGTCATATTGGTCACTGGCTCAGGAGTCCTGCATTTCCCACAGTATTCCTTCTTACAGGGAGAGATTCCTGCCTTAAAAACCCCCACTGCAGGGAATTTGGGATTTGTTCTTACAGGGAGAGATTCCTGCCTTAAAAACCCCCACTGCAGGGAATTTGGGATTTGTTCTTACAGGGAGAGATTCCTGCCTTAAAAACCCCCACTGCAGGGAATTTGGGATTTGTTCTTACAGGGAGAGATTCCTGCCCCTAAAAACCCCAACTGCAGGGAATTTGGGATTTGTTCTTCAGTGAGATATTCCTGTTTTTAAAAGCCCCGGGTTTGGGGTTTGAGGCACAAAATTTGGGACTCAGGGAGCCCATGGAGGGCTGAGTACTCACACCAAGACAATTCCTGCCCCTAAAAACCCCCACTGCAGGGAATCTGGGGCTCAGGGAGCCCAAGGAGCACCCCAGTTCTCACCTCAGGACAATCCCTGCCCCTAAAAACCCCAACTGGAGGGAATGTGGGGCTCAGGGGGGCTGGGTACTCACATGAGGACCAGCACCAGGAAGTTGGTGAAGGGGGGGATGGCGATGATCCCGATGGGAATGGCCTTGAGCACGTCCCTGCGGAACTGCCCCGGGGGGCAGGGGGACAGGTCAGCACCCGACTCCAAAAACCCCCAAAAACCCCAAATCCTCCCTCCCCGGGCTGGCTGCAGCTCCCAGGGCCTGGGTTTGGGCAGGGAAGGGGTCCCAGAGGGGCTGCAGCCGCTCCCTGCAGGCAGAGGGGGCAGAGATAAAGGGGCAGAGATGGGGGGCAGAGATGGGGGGCAGAAGATGGGGGGGCAGAGAGATGGGGGGTGAGCAGAAACAAGGGGGGGCAGAGATGAAAGGGGGGCAGAAAGGGGGGCAGAGATGGGGGGCAGAGATGGGGGCAGAAGAGATGGGGGGGGCAGGAGATGAAAGGGGGGCAGAGATGAAAGGGGTGGCAAGGGGGCAGAGATGAAAGGGGGGCAAGATGAAGGGGGGCAGAAAGGGGGGGGCAGAAAGGGGGGCAGAAAGGGGGGCAGAAAGGGGGGCAGAACAGAAAGGGGGCAGAGGGGAAGCTGAGGTGATGCAGAGATGAGGCAGGGGTGAGGATGAGGTGAGGGTAGAGGGGAGATGGGGCAGAGATGAGGCTGAGGGGAGGCAGAAATGGGGCAGAAGGGAGGGCAGAAGGGAGGCTGAGATGAGGCTGAGGGGATATAAGGCAGAGATGGGGCAGAGAGGAGGCTGAGGTGACACAGGTGACACAGAGACGAGGCAGAGGGGAGATGGGGAAGAGATGGGGCTGAGATGGGGCAGAGGGCAGGTGAGGCAGGGATGAAGCTGAGGTGGGGCAGAGGGGAGGCAGAAGGGAGGCAGAGATGGGGCAGAGAGAGATGAGGCAGAGGGGAGGGTGAGGTGACACAGAGGGGAGGCTGAGGTGATTTGAGGCAGAGATGAGGCTGAGAGGAGGCTGAGGTGACACAGAGGTGATGGAGAGGGGAGTCAGGGATGAGGCTGAGGGGAGGCAGGGGGAGGCAGGGATGAGGCTGAGGGGATGCAGGAGGATGCAGGGGATGCAGGAGGGATGCAGGGGGGATGCAGGGGGGATGCAGGGGGATGCAGGGGGGATTGCACGGGGGGAGGGATGCAGGGGGGATGCAGGGTGCTGATGCAGGGGGGAATGCAGGGGGGAGGCAGGGGGATGGATGCAAGGGGGGAATGCAGGGGGGAGCAGGGGGAGGCAAGGGGGGAGGCAGGGGGATGCAGGGGGAGCATGGGGGGAGGCAGGGGGATTTGCAGGGGGATGCAGGGGGGATGCAGGGGGATGCAGGGGGGATGCAGGGGGGAGGATGCAGGGGGGATGCAGGGGGGAATGCAGGGGGAGTGCAGGGGGGATGCAGGGGGGAGGCATGGGGGATTGGCAAGGGGGGATGCAGGGGGAGGCAGGGGGGATTGCAGGGGGGGGGATGCAGGGGGGATGCGGGGGAGTGCAGGGGGGAGGAGCAGGGGGGATGCAGGGTGGGGATGCAGGGGGATGCAGGGGGGATGCAGGGGGATGCAGGGGGATGCAGGGGGGATGCAGGGGGGATGCAGGGGGGATGCAGGGGGGATGCAGGGGGGATGCAGGGGGAGGCAGGGGGAGGCAGGGGGAGGCAGGGGGAGGCAGGGGGGATGCAGGGGGGATGCAGGGGGGATGCAGGGGGGATGCGGGGGGGGAGGCAGGGAGGGAGGGAAGCGGGGGGATGCGGGGGGGATGGCAGGGGGATGGAGGATGCAGGGGGAGTGCAGGGGGGATGCAGGGGGGATGCAGGGGGGAGGCAGGGGGGATGCCGGGGGATGCAGGGGGGGGAGAGCAGGGGGGAGCAGGGGGGATGCAGGGGGGAGAGGGGGGGCAGGGGGAGGCAGGGGGATGAATGGGGGAGGAGAGGGGGACGGCAGGGGGGAGGGCAGGGGGGAGGCAGGGGGGATGCAGGGGGGATGCAGGGGGGAGGCAGGGGCAGTCCCAGCTGACCTGGCGCAGGCGCTCCATGTCCCGGTACGGGAGCTGCTGCGGGCTCAGCTGCAGCTGGGCCATCCTGGCCCGGATCCTCCTGATCTCCTGCACCTCCAGGAACAGAGCCTGCACCCCTGCAGGGACAGGGCTCCCTCAGGAACCCAGCCAGGCAGCCACGGGTGCTGCAGCCTCTGCCCCCACTCCAAAACGTGCCCTTCTTCTGAGAGCTGGCACCTCCTTCGGGACCCAGCTGTTTGGGCTCCCCTTTTTCAGGAGCCACCTCCTGGGACACCCCTTCTTGGGACACCCCAAACAAGGTGGGGTTTTCAGACCCCCCTTTTCAAACCCACCTCTTGGGACCCCTCTTCTGGGACCCAGCTGTTTGAGCTCCTCCATCAGCACCCCTCTTTCTGAGATACCCCTTTTAGGAACACCCCAAACAAAGTAGGGTTTTCAGACCCCATTTTTTTGAACGCCCCTACTGGGACCCCCTGTTTAGGACCCAGATTTTTGGGCTCCCCCTTTTCACCACTCCTTTTTCAGCACCCACCTCTTGGGACTCCCCTTTTTGGAATACACCCCAAAAAAGTGGCATTTTCAGACCCCCTTTTTTAGACCCACCTGCCAGGTGTTCAGACTCCCCTTTTTAGAACACCCCAAACAAAGTGGATTTTTCAGACCCCCTTTTCTTGACCCACCCCCTGGGATCCTTTTTAGGACCCAGATTTTTGGGCTCCCCTTTTTCAGCACCCACCTCTTGGGACACCCCTTCTTGGGACACCCCACCCTCTTCC